>NW_020212990.1:0-111745 GCF_003070985.1 Temnothorax curvispinosus
ACAGCTTTGTGACTATCAATGATGAAAAATGACGCGTGTCTCGATTCACCGGTGATGCGCCTTTAATGCAACGCTCGCGCGTTCGTGAATCACGATTCTTCTCAGTTATATATCTAATTGCAATTGTAATTACACGTTGCGTCATTTGACGACACGATATGTTATTATTCAGCGCGCAAGCTTGATAGGTAATAAATTTCCTCCCGAAATGAGAATCAAACCGTGAGAAGGTAGAAAACGCACTTGCCTACTCTCAATATATATGCACGTGGTAAAAAAGACGTCTACCTTTACTAAAGCGGATTCCAGACGCACCGCCGATGACAATGCCCGAACGATACGTAGATTCTACCTAGATTATAGTCTTCGCAACACGACTTAAAGGTTTACTCCAACAGCTTGATATCTGCGTTTGACACATGTAAAAAATTAAATATAAATTCGAAGGCTAAATAACAACCTAGGCACATAAACAATGTTACGTTAAATGCCAGTAGAAATACAACTCTGGCATTTTTAATCGACACACTGATACGTGAATCTGTCCGGTATATCCAGATTGCACGGCGTATCCAGATGGAAAGTCTACTGCGTTTCGTTAAACGTAATTCGAAATATTTTTCGATACCGTTGAATTAATAAACGAGTATAAATGCGATCACTGCTGCTGGCGTGTCGACGGTAAATGTAGAGGGCCGCTTACCGCTTTTCGCTTGTCCTCCGCGCTCAAGGCACTGTGGCTCCTGTGCCTAATGAGATCCATGACTTTGCTCACAGGATTCCTGCTGCTTTCCGATCCAGCCCTAGGCCGTCCGCTTCCCTGCTCCTTATTCTCCTTTTGTTCCTTCTGGCTTTCTCTATGATGCTCCTTCTCCGTATGTACATCTACCGACGAGCTTCCGTGCGATCCTCTGTGCAAGGAATGCTGGACAATCATATAATAAAGAAATTAATAATGTTACAATATATTGTGCACGTAATAAAAATGTACATGAAACTCTCTAATGTGTACAGATCTTTTCCTTCAATCTTCTATTGATATCGTAATTGAAACCAGACGTAAAATGGATATAAATTTTTCAAAACTACTTTACAGAATTTTATAAAATTTAATCATTATATTATGATCATGCATATCTCTTCTTTACAATTAATGCGTATATCGTTCTGTTATTTGTACCTGAACGGCACTTTTCATATTAGCTATAATACTGGGCTTCCTCTTGCTAGCGTCCGACTTGCTCCTCGGTCTGAAAGCGTCGAAGAGCGCCGGCTTTCTCGTTGGGCTGGCGGTGTCATCCGTACCACCGCCGCTTTTACGACGTTCCGCGCTATTACTGCGACTATTACTGCGACTGGTGGAACCGGACCGGGTGCCGGAAGTCTTTCGACCGCCCTTGCCGGAACTCGACGAGCTCGACGGCTCGGCCGGCTGCGGAAGGGGCGTCGATTTTCCAGAGCTAGGTGCGCTCCCGTAAGACGACTTTTTGATTGTCTTCGAGTGCGAACCCCACGTATCTGCAAGTCAAATTATTTCATAAATATTTTATTTGATCACTTAACACTTAACTAACTTTATGCAAATAAATATATATCTGGCAGCAGGTATTTCGCTCGACGTAGCAATTACCGCTCTCTTATACTTGCGTAAACCACTTTGCTGTGTATCAGAAAGAATTTATTTTTCCCGTTAGCAGATAAACGAATAATTATACGATACGGATCTGGCTTGCAAAACGCGAATATAAGTTTCGCGTGCCCCGGAAGAGAAGAAAATTTAACGACCGCATACACGATCGTCAATTACCAACTCACCTGCTCGTGGCCTGTGACCTTGAGAAACATGCCCGGAATTATCCGTGTCCTCGGTCACGATCGTTGGTAGTGGTTGCGAGCCAAGCTCCTGAAAGGAAGAAAGTGCTTTATAAAAGACGATCGATCGAATTGTCCGCACGAAATCCCCGAAACCGACTAGGGATTCCTTCGTATAAACTCTATAGCGGCTCGTGAGAATCATTATAAGCCGCGAAGACGACGCAGACGCGGCGATTAGATATCGCTGTTTAATCGCACGCGATAGCGCACAATTGCCGCAATTATATATTTACGTATACACATTCTTATATTTAGTCTCGTCGACGAGGTGCAACGCGCCGATATTACGTCCGCGCGGCGAAATTTCACATTGATTTATTCGAGCGTTGAGAAAAAAAAAAGAGATAATCAAGATAAGCGTATCCAATTACATAATAATAATAATATCTTTGGAATTCGTCCAAGGGGAGATCCCACTCTGGAAAATGTCCAACGAACAGAGCGCGTATACGATCATTTCGCTTCGCGCTCGCGGCTCCTAGAGTACGTTTTAACATTTGCAAGTCTAAATTCTATTTTTATTCCGTTACTTGGTCCGAACTGCATATCGCGCCCCGTACGACAGATCGTGAATCATATACTTCGTCAGCTGCAATACGTCAATGCCGTAATTGTCTCAGCCTCTATCGAGAAAAAAAATTAAGACTTTGCTTTAAAGCGATTAGTAATTCTCGTCTTTTACAGAACCGCTGCGTTATCTCTCTCTCTCTCTAGATTTTCATGCGGCGTCGATATTTTTATTCATGAATCTTTTTTCACGAGAAAAAAGAAAATGCTTGAAACGCAGAATCTCGGGAAAGAGATTTTTCAGTATAATTCCCGCGTTTGTGTCTGCGCAACAATATTTTTCGGAAAAATACTTTTGTTAGCGTAACGACGGGTCGCTGAGGTATATAATTGCGAAATAACAAGCTGCTTAGCGCACAAAAGGGGATATTGATAGGGCGCCCCGCGTGGCCGTTCGTTATATACGCATTCACGTGAAATCCCGCGGAGCAACAATAGGAGACGAGATCGAAGAAGGGCGCGACAGGATGGCGACCTTCGGGAGGTTCTCATCTCCAGCTTCCTCTCTCCATCTCTCTCTCTCTCTCTTTCTCTCCTTCCTCGTTAAAGAGCTCCCGTCGGAGCTGACGCGGGATATATCAGCTAAGCCGCGCGAGCGAGATTAGACGTATTAACTTTGCACGACTGCACGGGCAAGGGGAATATATCTCTCGCGGAATACCTTATAAGTCCCGTGATACTCCGGGCAACGGTCCAGATACGGCACCAGGGAGTACTTGCGCACTTTCCCGAGGGACACCGACATCCTCTCACGGTCGTCGAGTCGAAAACGGCGCGTCTCCCAAGCGTTCATCCCGCGGATATCGCGCGTCCATCGAGATTTCGACCCCGAATGGCAAGATTATCGCGGGCAGCGAGGATACCTAGTATATCTCGCGACTACTATCTTCTCGCAACTCGTTATCGCGATAACGATTCTTCTTCGAGCGACGGTCATCGGCTCGCCTCGCCGGTAAACGCCACCTCTTTATCACGCCGCACTTGCGACTAGCCGCAATTATCATTCCCGACGCGATCATTCTCCAAGCGCGTCTGCTATACGTCCATCAAATCCTTATCAAAATTCGCCAATGAGGGATTACGTTCCGCGCAGAACAGAGATCTTCCTCGAGCGTCACACACGTCTTCGAGTCGATCTTTCTTCAATCCAATGCCGTTGTCCAACGATTAAATACAACAATACAACAATACGTTAATAATTAAATACAGATAGACACATGTTTGTCGTGTTCTGAATGAAGAAAATCGCGATGCAATATGAGTTAATCTTTAAAGCGGCGTTTTTGGAAAATTTGCAATATAGATTTGCGCCTTATCAAGATCTCAGTGCTGACTGACGGCATCTCGAGGATTCTCCACGACGCGTTCGTTTCTCTTTCTTTATTGATGGCGCGATATAATAATATTCCTACAATCGTCATATAACGACGTTATCGCCGATGTTATCGAGGATAATTCCGTGCATCATCCGCGTGGCGACCTATTTTTATCGAATTTTATCGCGATACGGCTAGCTTGTTTTCTTACACGTGAAAAGCTCTTATCGTTATAGTTCTGCCGCCTATAGTCGCACCGTTAAACAGCGGAAGTGTAACATCAATTATCAGTAGCGACAATATGGACGTATCTCTGCTAAACTAAATATCACTTTTCCCTCATATCTTTATCTTTTACTTGTTAGTTTTATTTATTTTATTGTTCTAATTTTCTTTATCGAAGTTTCCTAAAGTTACATTGCATAACAAAGTGAGAATACGTATTACACATATATTTCTTTGATAATCAATTAACGCAAATTTCTGTTTGCGCCGTCGACTCGAATTCTGGTCAGATAAAAGTAAAGAGTAAAGAATCATTTGGATTATTATTAATCATTAATCATTAATCAAGTAGGATTATGAACATGTGTTTAATTGCTGCATAACAATTTAATTCGGAGGTACTTTAGATTTACGATTGTACCGCGATAATCTCGCAAACAGAATCTCGTGTAATCCGCGCATTTTAGTTTGCTCAAAAACACGATATAAATTATTCATTGAGTTTGTACAACTTTGCGAAAGCGATGCGCTCTTTGACAGTGAAATCATTCCTTATCATCAAATTTGATATTTATACACGTGTATTATCACTTAGTTCTTATATCATATAAAATAAATTAATTAACACGTTACGAGAAATGATAACGTTTATAATAGATTGTAAAACGCAAAAAATTATTCAGTGTACATTATCGTGCTCAAAGAAAAAAATTTATCTATTTTTTGTTTAAAAATAGCGCGGAGCGTTGGGAAATAATTTTTTCACTGTTAAAAGCAATGAAAATTTACGGTTAACAATAAAACGGTATCAACAACAAAAATAGCAATGGACGATAAGCAGGTCTCCGCGTTTTCCGCATTAATAAAATATGCGTTAAAATTGGAATGCGACGTAAAAAAATTATGTTAATTTCCATTCGATTAATATTTTTCTCACGTTACACAACGCGAGATGACTGTTGTTTTGATATCGCTCAGATCCGATAAGATTGTAGAACTTCTTTCTTTCTCTTTCTTTATACTAAGAAATTTAATATTAAATTAAACTGCAGACGCAGAAGATCGATATCGATACACGAATCAAAATGTGTCTATTTTTAATAAATCAAGAAATTTCTTTTGAAAAAATCGGTAGAATCGCGAAGTGTATGCACAGCGAACCGAAATGACGAAAGCGACAGAAATGTATACACAGCGAATCCCGGGAAAAACGTAGAAAATAGTGTCCGAGCTTTGACGTAAGACGTTCGAGTGCGCTCCGTTGTTCCAATTAATATTGTTCCAATATTTCCTATGGGCGAGGACACGCACGAGGACCGGTGGACTGGACACATCAAACTGTCTATTCGTCATAGGACCTCTCCATCGCGAGTATCGGTAATAATTTCTCTTTCGAGTAAATCGATAGAGCTTAAAGGAAGCCTTGTACCAGTTCGCCTCACCCCTTCCGTGAGACGTTATAGAGCCGCATCGGGAGATCTGGGGCAGACGATACGACATTTAGAAACACATGATCCAGTCTTTCGTCACTCTCAAACGGCCACGGAAATAAAACAATCAAACGATCGTGCGAGAATCACTTGCGTCTATCCGCGAAAATAATCGGAAATTCGCAATCGTTATGTTTCCTGTATTCGACTCCGTTTCTTCGTCGATTGTTCCTTCGGGAAGGAACTTTGTTACGCCAACTCGTCAAGATAATCCACTTTCGGAAGAGAGAAAGGAGAAAGAGTAGAAGAAGCAGAAGAGTCTTCAAGTTTTCTCTTTAAAATAAATTTTTTTTTTTTAATATGTGCGATCAAGTTTTTGTCCTGCTACTTACGGAAGCTACACGCTCCAATAGCGAATATCTTCGCAATGATGATTTCACGATCTGTGCTACTCGACGTGCAAAAGGAACGCGCTTATAAAAATGCAAGAACCTTACCCAGCAGGCACAATGACGCACTGAGTGGAAAAAAAAGAAGAGGAAAAGAGGTAGATCGACAAACGAACAATACCGTCGAGAAAATATTCAGAACTACACGAATTTTTTAACACATTGTGCAATAATAACGACGCGTACGTATCACCGAGCGTTTTAATAAGCGTATTTTAATAAAATACTGCCCGGAGAAACGCCACGCGCGCAAACACGACGACAATGACGACAAAGAATCCAATTTCGTTTTGTTGACGTACAACTGACGAATAATCGTGGCGCAATCGAGGAGGAAACAATGAGCGATTCGCGAATAAACGATAGGATTACTTCGTGCGATCCGCTTTCGCAAGAATCGACCGGCTGGGGGATCGCTGTAAACAAATTTACGGGACCGCTTCTACTACGCGGCAATTGGTTAATTGGTGCAATTATAGACGGGGCAAATGGAACGCCGACGCCGACGAGGCGCGATTGTCCACATGTCGTTGGTTCTCCGATCCTTAAAGGGACAACGTACGAAAACGGCACGATTTCGTTCGACTGAAGGCCAGTGTTCTCCTCGAAATAAAAAAAAAACGGCCAAAGTTTGTCGGCACAGCACATTTTGTGCACATCACATCAATTGAGTACACACGGTGTGTTAAAAAAGATGCTTTTTTGCATTTTTTATCAATAAATGAATTATATTATCAAGTAATATTGGCTCGATAATTTTAGAGCGACAGTCGCTCTGTATAAAATATTTTCGTGCTCGGATATTTCAAATGTCCAATTCATTTGAGCAATTACACATTTCGAGTTTCATTTAAAAATGCTTTCTTTTTTTAAATACATACCGTAAAACATATACTGACGGCAAAAAGCGAATTGGAAAGAAACTAATTTTATTTGCTAAGTGTAGTTTCTCTCAATTCGCAAATTATTTCGCCGTAACGAGACCTTTGTTTCTATTATACTACTTTAATTTAGCAGCAAATTTACTCAGGAATATTTTTCTACTTCTCCAACACGAACAACACGATATTGTTGCAATATCGGATAGTTACGGCAGTTGATTAAACTTTAGTCGTATTCGATTAAGCGGCAAAATTGTCGGCGCGTCCCGGGTTAATATCGCCCGGGTTAATACTCGAGATAATAGCTCACTCACCCGCCGTTTCCTCTCCTGCAAGAAATCCATCCTGCGTACCCACACCTCGTCCGTGGAGTCGTAATCGAGGGTGCTGGTACTGCTCGCCTGGCTCTTCATCTCGATCAGGCTGCTGTCGAAGAACCGCTTGTCGAAATGCGGGCTGGGCAACGGGCTGGTCCTCGAAAAGGTCATGCTAGCGGAATACGAAGGGGGATCGGTAGCGGGGAAGGTCATGCCCGGGCCGGTGGTATGTCGCCTTCGTAGCGGAGGCTTCGTCGTCGACGTCGGCGACGTCACGGTGGACGTGGTGAATCTACCGACTGACGTCGCGACCGTCGTCGTCGTCGTCGTCGTCGCCGCGGTCGCGCCCGTTGTCGTCATCGTCGTCGTCGTCGCCATCGCCGTCATCGTCGTCGTCGTCGTTGTCGCCGTTAACGACGGCGACGGTGGCTTCGCGTCCGACACGCTGGACGTCGCCAGAGACTTCTCGTCGATCTTCTCCGAACTGGAATTCTCCGAGGACGACGGGCTCGACGCCTTCGACGTCTTCGAGGAAACACTGTCGGTCTTCTCGATCTGCGCCTTCGACGTGTCCTTCTTGCTGTCGACGCTCGGGCTATCGACGTTCTTCCCTGCAAAAGTCATCAAAGATATAGGCTTCTGCAACGCCATGGAAACGCGACAAGGCTCTCCGTTTATCCGATTCACGCGTGGAGCCCCCAAGGTCGAGGAGTGGCACAAAGGCGCGTCTGTGACCCCGTTGGATCGTCGGAAAATTCATGACGACGCGACAAGATTATTGCGCGTCGATAAAACGGTCGCGATCGTTGCCGTTAAATTATTAAAAGCAACGTTTGCAAGAATAGAAAAATGTCAAATTATAAATACTCATTGTAACGCGACTAAGGAAACGCGCGGAATAAATAACATGGCGAACATTTTGATATTTCATGTATCAAGGGCGATCATGTTCTCGTAAACGGTCAAGGATCGTATCTCGAGGCTCCAGAGAGGAGAAACAGGAGAGAAACGCGCTCTAAATACGTTTAAGCGATCGTTACCTAAGTGGAGTGACTTTTCGCGCCGCGCGTTGCCAAACGCGAGCACGCTAAGCTAATCTTAGCTCTCATTGGACGAGCTCCTCGCAATAGCTTATATTTCGTAACCGCGCACGCTTTTCTCGATAATTGTCCGCCGAAATCCGGGTTCGATCCGGGGGTAATTAACTCTCCTCGTGAACTCGTGATAATAACAAAGAGAGAGAACGCTTTCTCTTACCTTCCTCGGTCTCGTACTCGTCCTCCTCCCGGCACTCCGACAATCTCCTACCCCAGGGATACGGGCTGTGCGTCTGGTTCCTCGACGGCAGCCGATTTACATGCGACAGGAAATAATGGTGAAAGAAACTGTCCACTCCGTCGGAATCCTCCCCGGAGGACTGTAACATATCCTTGAGCGCCGCCAAGGACGTGATGGTATTGTAATTGATCGCCGAGACCAGATCATCCTCGATATCGCTGTCGTCCGTCGTGTCCTCGTTCTTGGACGTGCCCTCCTTCGAAGTCTCCTCCCGCGAAGTCACTTCCGTTTGCGTCGTCGGGGCCGTTTCCGGCTTGGACGGCTCCGTCTTGTCCTCCGAACTGGTCTCGGACTCGTCGTCGGTGGTGCTGGTGGACGTGCTGTCGCTGGACGACAGCTCCTGCTCCTTCTTCTCGCCCGCGCCGGTCCGCGTCTCCTTGCGCTCCTCCTCGTCGACGGACCCCTTGCTCCCCTCGTCCTCCTCGTCGGCCTCCTCGTCGTCGGCCGACAGCGTCTTCTTCAGCGTCTTCATCTCGTTCTTCAGATTCATGTTCTCCAGGGACTCGCGCTTGTCCTCCGCCTTCATCTTACGCTCGACGTCCTCCTGCCCGGTCGAATCGTCGTCATCCCGCTTCCTATTGTCCCCGTTTACGTCGCACTCGTCCGACTCGTTCTGCTTGTCGTTACCGGTGCCCTCCATCGAGGAAGCTGAAAGAGAAGGCGAGAATTATCGCTCCCGCGCGCAAGGTCGGCTTCTCCCGCCTCTCATAGTAGTTTCCCCATACACACACACACGTACGTACGCTAGCTACGTCGCGTCGTCGATGCGATCGGCGAAATAGAGCGCGTACCTACCGCTTACCGCAATGCGCCAGCGACATAGCGTTTATTCCATGTACACACACGCATCGTTTACGTTTCTCTCCGAGATCACATCCCGAGGGTGTGCACCGAATTGCGAGAAGCGGAGCAATTAAAATAATTGCATCGCGAAGCGCGATTCGATTCGGGGCGACCGGCTCACAGCGTCTGCGAGTCACGAACCAAGCGCATTGTACGTAAAATCGCGTAAGACGAAGAGGAATAGCGGATGGAACTTTAGCGGCTCTTTGGCCGGACGCCAGGCCTCCGTCGTGCGCGAATTGCTTGTTTACCGCGTGCTGGCGCGTGACGTAAAACGCTATTCGGCTCGTGGACCCGATCCGAGCGGCCTGGCAGACGTAGACACGTGACAGATCATGTGAAACCTCTCGCGCGAGCGAGCGACCGAAGTTGAGAAAAAAATCGCTTTATCGTTGATAAATTTTCTTCCCGACTCTCGCGATTCTCGAGCGAAGGAGAAAAAACAAAAGAGAGAAAGTAAGAGAGAAAGAAGGGAGGGAGGGAAAGAGAGAAAGATAATTAAATACTTTTGTTTCTAACTTTTAATTTTAGGTAAGATTTTCTTCGTCCCTTTGTCCCTACGCGACACATTTTAATAATAGAAAAGTGAAAAGCAGAATTAAAAACGGTATTGTCGTGGTACAATGGTCCCGTGGAGTGCCGATAAACGCGATTTTATATCGACGTCTTATCTCGGAAGTATCACGGAGGAAATTCACCGCTGGGTCTTATCACACGCCACGCGGCAAAATGTCACGAAAACAATGTATAAAACTGGGAAATCCGCTACTGGAGTTACCGCGACAATTATTGTCACGACGTGTATGCCGCGCTATTACATCCCCTCTCTATATATATTTCTACAAAAATCTGATAATAACCGAATCTCCTCCGCTTGGAACGATCGCGATTTCGCTGCGTTAATAATGGAATTTCTTCGCGATAATAATGAAAAATAGTGCGAAAATAGAAAAACGTCAAATATAATTATTAACCTTTTGTCAAATATTGGTCAAATATTGGTCGATTTATAATTTGACATTTTTTTCTATTTTCGCAAACGTCGCTTTTAATAGAAAAATGTCAAATTACAAATCTCTCGTCAAAAAACCAAATATTATATGTTATATATTATAATATATTATATACTTTATATCATATATTTACCAAATAAACATTTGTTCTTCCGTACAATTTTCTTTCGTAAATATCACACCGCACCCCCCTTATTGCAAACTTCTAACTACAACGCGCGAGTGCATGCTTTTACACAAAAGTTTCTCTTTTTCTTAACGCGAAAAAACATTTATCGGAATCATATATTTTCATTCGCGCTTCGATCAACAGGTGTTTTCGGAGGGGCAACTTTTCGCGAAGGTGTTTGTTGCACGGTAACGCGCACGGCAGGCAGGTTCACGAAACGTTGCCACGCGACCCGGGAGTACAATGTCTTTTACACAGGACACACGCGGTGTATTAATATACTCGTCGGCATTGAGAGCAAACAGCTGATTCAAGGTCGGTACGCCCACCGTCGTCGTGTCGTACGCGGTGAACCCTTTAAGCGTGTAACCCCGCACTCTAAACGATCGTGATTTACTACCTTCGGCTCCATCGCTCATCGCGACGAATCGTCCGTTAACGAAAAATCTCCAAACCGATCTCAAGCCTGAAAGATCCCCCCTTTTATCTCGTCCGATCGTTTCATCAGCCACGACGTGGCCTCGATAACTCCGGCAAACATTTCGAGATTAATTGTTACCGTGGCTACGTCTAACGTTGAAAAATATACGTATTTTATCTTGGCTCTCTTCTCGGCGCTCTTCCGTCACGATATTACGCAAACGACAAAGCGAGAAAAGAAGCTGAGCGAAATAAGTGGTCGTAATAAAGCCACAGGCATCTATAATGCCTCGTCTACAGTAAACCATATAAATTATGATCGGTTTGCCTTGTCGCGTGACTCACTAAACGAGTAGAGATTCTAAACTAACTACGCGAGGTCAGTTTTCGCGATGAGATTGCCACTGCACATTGATATCCAGCTGGTCGCCGCGTCGGTTATTGCCGGCGTTTTAACCAGTTATCTAATAAAGATACAAAGGTAGGGCGATAATGAGAACGCGGTAATTAATCCGCTATGACGAGACGCGCCTCCGACGCGGGATTTCGTAAAGCGCCTCGCCTGGATTTTATCGCGTGTAGCGTCTCGGCTCTCGCGATAAAATCCACGCTATTATATACACGCTATTATGTGCGGCCGTTTTGCGTGGTCATCCCAAGTGGCCGACGACGCGACGGGGCGATCCATCTTGGCTCGAGCGAGCGCGTGACGATCACTGGTATAAGCACGTGCTCGGTATCAATTATCGTCCAAGTGAGTAAAGCGACCGCGCGAGCGAAGGAATCCCGCGCGCGAATCAGCCGGATGAGAGCGATCCGTCGGGAGCGTCGTATAGGGAAAGATGCCAGGGACCGCAGGATCAACGATCCTGGTAAACCAGGACAGACGATTGCCAAGCACATTCCGAAAACGTTCCGTTTCAAAACTCGCGTAAATTAAATTAATAAATAAATCGCGCGGCGAAGAATATCGCTCAATCGGTTACAATCACGATTGTCGAGCGAGAGAGAGGCGAGGCTTCCAGCTGAAATCGAGGGTATTATTCATACGACTAGTTTACACCGTTTGCGACAGAGTTTTACCGAGAATTTTGCGCGAGCAAAATGTCGTTTATACAGGTGCGCGGGTGATCTCATCTTTGGCACATTCTTCAGCCGCGAAACTCGTGCGCGATGGGAAAAGAGATTCATCTTTCCGCACCGAACGAGATATGATTTATGACGATCGAACGTGTAGGAATATATCGTATATCGTCGGGGAAGTTGTCGAAAACTTTCCGAGGCATCGCGACGAGCTCCCAGCGGGCGTTTCCTCGAGCGATTTACTCTCAACCTGTCGCGTTTATCGGCGAACAAAAATGCGATTGTTCGCCGCTCGAAGAATTCGCGCCGCTACGATACGCGCAAGTTGAAACTTGGAACGACACGCGAAACGCTGAACGATGCGAATTTCGTCGGTGCCGACGCGTTGCCAAAAGTTTTCACGGATGAGACGTTTATCGCGAGCGGGTCCGATTGCTGATCGGTAAATCCCCGTCGCCACGTTGTCTGCCGCGCCGCTGAAGCGGTCCCGCGGCCCGCGGCGGTTTCCGCTGCGATGCTGCGAACGACTTTGTTATTGGACTCGAGCCGGAGTCGAGCCAAGTTGTGCAAATGTCGCCTTTAGGGAGAGAAAAACAAATAACGCGTGTATTTGTTGCTACGATTGTCAAAGTCTGTCGTGCGGGACAGTCCAAAGTCCAACAACCGGCCCGTCTGTTTGTTGGTCGATCGAGCGACTGAAAAAGTGACGACTCCACATTTTTAAAAAATTGAAAATATAACATAAAGGTGCCAATTCGCGAGACGCTGAAAATGAGCGTCAACAAGGTGAACGTGGTGATTTCGCAAAGAAATGAAGTTGAATTTGTTTAATATTCAGCGTCGTCGCTGAATCGTCGTTAATCATCCCAGTCAAACATAGACTTCGAAATACGTAAAATATTATTTTCAAGTAATATCTTTAAGTAATATTTTATGGATATATAAATAAATATTTCTGAAGATTTTTATTTGCTGAAAATGAGCGTCGAGCGTCAACGTGAAAAGGCACCTTAATAACATTGCCTTAATACGAAACAAATCTTTTTATTCCCAATTATATTAATAATGGACTATCAGCACGCGATGCGCGACCAACGATCCGACCAACTTCCCCCTTTTCTGTATGTACACGGTACACGAGCGACTTTATTTATTTCGCGAATATCTTCCCTCTTTCGATTGCACAACGCACAATTGTGACCAATTAGTTGACATTCTCGCACGGGTTTTCCACTCGTCGTGCCGCGGTATACAATTAGACGGATATACACTCGGCAATTACTATATGTATACCCGCACGTTTCGAACACATACCTCCTTTCCCTTTCCGCGAGAATGACGTAGCTCGTGGGCATTCACAGATCGTACGTCGACACGGTACACGAGCAAGAAAATCGTTCGTCTCGATGGCAGATAATAAAACGAGCGACGACAATATATCGCTTACGCACAGACGGCGGTTT
This sequence comes from Temnothorax curvispinosus, assembly GCF_003070985.1. Taxonomy (NCBI): domain Eukaryota; kingdom Metazoa; phylum Arthropoda; class Insecta; order Hymenoptera; family Formicidae; genus Temnothorax; species Temnothorax curvispinosus. The sequence continues at coordinate 13,390 of NW_020212990.1, forward strand.
CGCGCCCGTTATCGCGGATTGCGTTACTAACCGCTCACGCTACTAACGTTGTGCAATAATAATCGTATAGAAGCGATCACGCTCCATTGAAGATCGGCAATACTGGGTGCTTCCTGTTTGGTAGTGCGGGCCGACACGAGCCGGGTTTGCCGTATTTCCATTTCTGTTTTCCATTTAATCCGCGTCATTGTGTGTCAGCGAGCGCGCGACTCCGCTTTGACAGTGAGTCGGAGGAAATCAAGGAAAAGAAAACGTGGACCGAAATCTAATTCTGTTTATTAAATTAATATAATATATTAATACGATATGAGGTAAATGTATCAATGCCTGGACACGTACCAATGTCCGGACTTTTTTATCACTTTAGTCCTTAAATAAGTTATAACGCGAATTAAAATCAAAGGATCAAAGATAAAAATATTTTTCTTGTATTATATATTTTTATCTTTGATTTTAATTCGCATTATACTTATTTAAAAACTAAAATAATAAAAGTGTCCACAGACATTGGTCTTAAGTGTCCTGAGATTGGTACATTTACCTTAACCCTTAAAGCGCACACCTCCGAAAAATTACGTAAAGCGCACTGGAGATATGAGATACCCCAGTGTCTTTAAGTATGTACTGTAACGACGCTATTGACTATTTTATTGCATAAAAATTTCTGAATGAAGTTAAAGTCATGTATTTTAAGGATAAACAAAAGTTATAGCGATTTCTTAAAATTAACATTGTTTGAAAAATTATTGAAAAAGGCATTTTAATGGGACTTATCAAAGCACAAAGTTCGGAGTGGGGTATCCTACACCTATAAAATAATTATACAATATTAATATATTAATAATATTAAAGTAAAGTAACATTAAAAGGCAGAATTTGATTTTGGTCCATTTTTTCCTTCTATTTTCCACACATATACCTATTCACGTTGGAGTCTATTCATGCCATTCAGTAAATCATGGAACTCGATGAAAATACACAGTCTTTAAAAAAAAGGAGATATAAATGTAATCTCTTCGGAAATAAATATTAAATTCCTTCGAGCGTACAGTTATATACGAGCACGTGTGCCTAACCAAGATAAAAGGATTAAAGCTCGGCTCACGTCTAATCAATTACACCACGAAATCAAAGTACATTGATTTTACGTATCTCCAAGTTCCTCGGTAGGTATGTCGCGCGCGTCTTTTTCTATATGTACGTGATAAATGCTCCTCACTCGTCCACGGGAGTTAATCGATTCGAGCTAATTCAAGTCGACGCGAGTGACGTTAAAAGTTATGCAAATGGAAAGCGCCCACTTGCGTTTTCGCCGTGGGTTTTCGATAAAACAAGAGCTAGCGATGTCGCTCGGCCTCGCCGTTGTCTCGCGATCCCGTTGCCTCCGCCTCTTCTCCGCCTTTAGCGGAGCGCAGCTCGGTTTATTAATCAATTATTCGACGATAAATGCGCCCTTATTATTAGCCGTCGCCTCCGGGGGAAATTGATTCGGCGCGACGTACAAGAAAGTAATAAAAGCCCTGACCTTGCCTCGCGTGTTGTCTCATCAAAGATATATACCTGCGTCTCTCTCGGGCGAGCGCTCCGGGAAAATCCTCTCTAGAAGCCGAGCCGCGACCAAGTTTTACGAGTTCAACAGCGATAGCGCTTGAATATTTTATTTGCTCGTTTACACGTGCGAATAAGCGACACTCGTGAAAGAGTGCACTCGGAGAGCGAGCGCGTTTCTCAAGCCTCGAAATTGTGCGTTCGGTTCCGACGGCGTGTCCGTTAAGATATATAATTATTTCTACGTTTTTGTCGCGATATATAATTAATGTCTGTTTTAAAAAATAGATATGTATAAAATTGCATTAAGAATATCGTGCGTTAGCATGACATATTGAGCAGAACCAGTACCGACCTACAGGAATGGCTAAAAATGACTCAAATTGAATATAATTTGGCACTACGAATTTAACAGTGTATATTTGTTACTATATCTTGCGTTATCAGTTCTGTTTTCTCAAAAACAAGATTACTTCATTTAAGTCTTAATATTTTTTTTAAGTATTCTGTATTATTTTCGTTACTACATAACTGTTCAATTTGAGTCATTTTTAGCCATTCCTGATGTAGGCGGTACTGCTTCTACTCAATATGTCGTTAATTTAACTAAAACAATGGAGTTGAAATAATACTGTTTTATGTTAAAATAATACATTTTACACGCACAGTAGTTAAAAATAACAAAATGTTATTTAACTCAAGGTTGAAATTTCATTCTTCAGTATTTAACGATGCGTCTTGTCTTCAAAGAGTCTCCACTTGTTCATCACCATTGTCAACGCACTCTTGGTATCTTCTCCAGGTGGTCTCCAGAGCCCCGAAGCACATTTCTTTGGGCATTGTTGCAATCACATTTGCAATTTTCTGCCGGAGATTCTGCACATTGCAACGATGGTGAACAAGCGAAGACTGTTTGAACACAAAATACATTTAGTTTTAGATATATTATACCATGTTTAACCATGTTACGTCAAGACCCGCATGCGTTTATCAATGTATCAGACTGCATGGCCCACTAACATATGTTTTATTCTTTGAGTTTGATTTTTCGCGAGCCTTTACATAAACTAATTATATTCTTTTCTAAAATACATTTGTTACTATGATAAAAATGTCTTGCTAAAAAGTGTTAATATTTTATTAAAGCACTCTATTCATCTACCGCTAACAAGATTCAGCCCGATGAACAGATAAGTTTAAATAATCGAGTTTCTCACAGTAACAATTCTAGCGTTTCACGGAAGCTCGCGGACGGACACAGATACGTCCTCGTTCGCTGGAAACCCGGCTAAATTGTAAACACGCGGCAAAACGAAAGGCGACACGAGTTAAAACATTTATACGAAACATTTATACGTCGGTCGAAATTGAAACGTTAACGCACGCAAAAGGGGCACGCCTCCCGTCGGCTCCGAAAAGAGGAAACGTCCGCCTACGCGGGCCTCGTGAGGCTCGCGGCTGGCGCACGCGAGCCGCAGCCACGTGTTACGATAATTAAGCGAGGTATAATCGATAAACGCGACGAATCAATGCCAACGTCCGACGTCGGTCGTCGCGGTCGTAACAGTCTCGGCAGGACGGAGCCGAGAGACTCGAGAGAAAGAGAGAGAGACAGAATCACAATGTACAATCCGCTTTGTCATATGTCACATGTTATCCCGTATATTATTCGTTACCTTAGGCTGAGAGCGTGATCGATCGAGACGGACTCCCCGACGTCGTCGTCAATTTATAAACGGGGGGGGGGGGGATCCCCCGCGGCCGATCGTGTCCTCGTTCTCCTCGGCCGGCTTCTCGCCCTCGCAAGGAGAGAGAGGGGGGGGGGCACGAGGGGCACGGTCGGAGCTCCGGCGGCTCCGGTTTTACGCGAGTCGCACCGACGGGAGATTCCGGACGTGCCGGTCGCCCCGGGATGGCCACCAGGTCGATCGATCCTCCTCGCGCTCGCATTCGCACTCGCGCTCGATTCGCGCGCACGCAGCGCGCGCGCGCGCGCGCTGGTGGAGGTTAGGTCTCTCGCAACGTCGAGAGCAACGACGCCGTGTCACCTCCCGCTGCGAGCGACAGCCGACAACCGCGCGCGCGCCTCCGAGACGCGAACGACGAAGACGACGGCGACGACGAGCGAATGGCGAGGCGCGGACAGGCGGACAGACTGCGCGAGCGGAAGCGTCCCCGCGTAGTGTTGGCACGTCCTAGTCTTCGTGTCTTTTCCGGAGCGGCGGCGGACCTACCGCCACTCCGTCGTCCGCCGGAGGAGATATCGACCGGCCGGTCGCGAGCGGACACGCGAGAATTCACCGCCGGACGGATAAAACGTAACGGCGTACGCGTGTATACGTGTATACGTCGGAACTTGGATCAGGCACTGTCGTCGAGCGGGGCCCTGATGGCCCGAAACACCATAGCTTCTAACCTCGAAAGAGACGTTCTCTTTCTCTCTCCTTCTATTTCTCTCGTTTCCTCGATTCCTCGCTGACGACCGAATTGTTCGTTTCGCACCTCCGCGGACTCGCGCACTCGGACACTCGGAGCAACAGCAGCGAACACTAGGCAAAATACACCTACCTATTGAGAGGGATAGAGGAGGGGGAGCGGGCTATGATGCCACGCGCCTATAGGCCGTGACACGGCCGGCAACGTACGACGCGCATCCTCCTCGGAGCACCGGCGAACGCCGACTGTCGTCGTCCGTCGCGTCGTCGTCCCGCGCGCCGCGTCGTCCTCGGCAGCATTCAAGACGAGTCTATGAGGAACCAGCTGAGTCGTACCGCCGCCGCCGTCGCCGCCACTACCGCCACCGCCATCAACGCCGTCCCGACCGCCTCCTCCGCCTCTGGCTGGCCGCCGCGCTGCCCCGCGCTCCGCTCCGCTCCGCTCTCGAGCTACCGGCGGCGAGTATTCCACGTCCGCGTCGTCCGCGTTCGTTCCGCGGTGGCACGGCTCGGCAGCAGAGCACGATTACGACACACCCGACGCGAGCGACGCGCCTGCATCCGGAACGACGGGACACCAGCGGGGGCCCCCTCGCGCCTGTGATGCGCGCCTGGCCTGGCGGAGTAGCGGAGCACGCGCGAAAATACGCGTGCGGGGGAGATCCGCGTCTTCGGCCGTTCGGCGGAGAGAGAGAGAGAGTGAGAAACGGGATCGAATGGGAAGGGGGTAGACCGGAAAGGAGAGGAGGCGCGCCGCCACCGTCGCCAAAGACGGCGCGCGGCGCCACCGACCTGACTGACCGATTGTTACCCCTGGTTATCTCTTTTATCGGCGACGGAGCGCCGCTGCTTTATCGACGACGCGCGGAGTCCCTGGCAGTCCCCGGAACTCCGCGAATTTACTTGAATTGTTGATAATTTCGTGTAATTGCGCATTGTAGAAACATCCTGTAATTTTAACAGTGATAATAAGCGGAAACAGGGCCGATATGATGTATTACATACATACAATCAATTAGAGAAAAAATGACATTTACGGTTTGGACTGGATCTTAATTGGTACTCCTGGATGGAAAATTTTAGTCTCAGATTTCTTGGAAAACTTTAAGACTTTCTCAGAATTTTAAGATTTTTTTAATACAAATTGGGACTTTTTTTTCCCAGAAAAATTCAGATAAAATAATTGATGCTAAAAATAAAGAAAATTTTATAATTTGTTCTTTTCCTCTTTAATATAATTGTAAATCAATATTCTTTCCGTCGTATCTGTTAGCGTTCCTTCGAAATCATATCATAGTTGAAGTCGGCGACGCTATTTTTCTCAACGATATCGCGAAAATAATTAGTTATTTCCGGCGTTTATTAAAGTCATCAGTTTTAAAATATGATAAGATATCGTCGTCGGCTTAGGTTTTTTTTCAAACGTTGAGCGCACAGATCAAACGTATATATTAATGCTTGCGAAGCGTAACTCGACGATGAGACGATCGCTTGGAAATATGAGAACTTATAATTGTTACGGTTCTTGCTTATCATTACCAGGTATTGCCGGTCGACTTATCCGACTTTTATCCCACCGCCTCGTTCAACGACGCACGGCCGTTGCATCAGAAATTAAACGCGATGAAGCGCACAGCGATGGCCGATCAGGCCGATGGGCTGTATTCGGAAAAGGAAGGCTCAGAAAGCGCTCGGCGATTCTTCAAATATGACTGGTTCCTGCCTTTAGCTCCACGTCGGCTCGAAGTGTACAAACCAATCACATTAAAGAATCACCGAGTCACTTATTGGGAGCCATATATAAAGCGCGGGCCGGCAAATTGACGACAGTGGCAGTGCCGGCAGTGGTGGTACAGTGGCCGACGGCAGCGAACGTTTAGCTCGTACGAGTGATCATCCGCGTTCGGAGCCAAGTTGTACCTTGTACCTCGAGAAATCAAGTAAAATTCGTTATTTATATAAAATGTTATTTTATCGCGTCATAGAAGATAAACGCTGACTCTCGCTTTTTCTTTCAGTAGCAATTAAATATCTCGCTCGGGGCTCTCCGATAGGATCTCTCTCGCGACACGCGGCCGGATCGTGTGCGCACGTGGCATCAAAGGCAGCCGACGTTGGCAACCGCTCTACGGCAAGATGTGCGGAATCTGGGCATTGTTCGGGCTGGACAAGCAGCCGTTGACCTGCATCTGCGAGAACTTCAACAAGATATCGCACCGCGGGCCGGAGGCATTTAAAATAGAGTTCGACAATAGAGTCAAGGTGAGAACGTTGGAGCTTATTTCAAACTCTCGCTTCGTTCGTCGCGCAAGTTATTCGTGTTAATGTTTCTTTTTTCATTCGTCACGCAAGTTATTCGCGTGTTAATGTTTCTTTTTTTTTATATTTATTTTGCAGAATGGATATCTGGGATTTCACAGGCTGGCCATCGTCGACAGCCTCTACGGAATGCAGCCGATGAGGATACTCAAACATCCGCATCTGTTCCTCCTGTGCAACGGAGAAATATATAATTGGGATAATGTAACGTATCGCTTATCCTCGCTATATCTGCCTCGTGTTATCGAAATGAGAAAAAAAAAAAAAAAAATGTGTAACGTTGCAGTTGCGAAAACAACATGATTTCGAGTACGCCACTAAGTGCGACGTGGAAGTGATCATGCATATGTATAACTACGCCGGCGCTAACAATGTCGCTCAAAGTCTGGACGGGGTGTTCGCATTTTGTTTGATGGACGTCTTAAACAGGAGGATACTAATAGCCAGGGATCCGTACGGCGTAAGACCGCTGTTTAGATTGCGTTCAGAAAATGGGCAACTGGCCATCTGTTCGGAGAGCAAGGTGTGCATTGACAAGCAGATTATTTCTTTCCTGATTATTAATGTTTCTGTTAATTATAAATAGCACGTACTTAAAACACAACTATACGTTTTAGGGTTTGATGGCAATATCCAAACACATAAGTGGCAATTGGACATTGGAGCCATTTCCTCCAGGACATTATGAGATATATGAAATTTTGGACGATGGTCGGACAAAGCTTTTGGAGAGCTGCCGTTACCACAAACCCGGCGGCAAACCTTCTTTCCGTTGGTATATCTCTTGGGGGGGAGAGAAATTATGATATTCAGTTTGGGGGGGGGGGGATAGAAAATTGATCTATCATTAAACACAGATAAATTTATTTAATCGCGCAATATGTACACCGAAAGTATAGGGATATTTAATAATGCTTCATTTGTTGCAGCTTTGAATCCGAAAGATGTTCCTGGCAACATCCGAAAGCTGCTCTCAGGAGCCGTAGAAAAACGATTAATGACCGATAGACAGATAGGGTGTCTATTGTCAGGTGGATTGGATTCGAGCTTGATCGCCGCTTTGTTGATGAAACTTGCGAAAGAAAACAAACTGCCGTATCAAATACAAAGCTTCGCGATAGGTATGGGTGATAGTCCGGATATCATCGCTGCTAGACAGGTTCGTAGAAGCTTTCATACTTCTCTTATCTTTCACCATTGGCAATTGCATGAAGGATAAGAAATTTCTTATGTAACAGGTTGCACGCCACATCGGGACTAAACATCATGAAGTTATCTTCACGCAGCAAGATGTAATCGATGTACTGAACGATGTTATATATTCTTTAGAAACATATGACATCACCACTATTCGCGCTTCCATTGGGTAAAACACTTTATTAGTCAGCGTCCAATTTGTGATTTAAGCTTCCAAACTATTCAATATTACAAAGAAAGTCATAAGAAAGGACAAATTTGCATGTAATTCTTGCAATTTTCTTTTTCTTCTTGCTTTCTTTTAGATCAAAATTAATAAACTACCATATAATGACGGAACGTTCTGTACATAATATTGAAACTTTACTTATAGGATGTACCTCCTTTCGAAATATATAAAACAAAACACCGAGACAACGGTGATCTTCAGCGGAGAAGGTGCGGATGAGCTGGCGCAAGGCTACATTTACTTCAGAGATGCACCTAATGCGAGAGACGCGCACAACGAATCTCTTAGATTGTTACATGACATATATTTATATGATGGTTTAAGAGCGGATAGAACAACCAGTGCCTTCAGTTTGGAGCTCAGAGTTCCATTCTTAGATCTTCAGTTTACCAACTATTATCTGTCGTTGAGCCCTGAGAGTAGACAACCGCAAGGTAGAGCAATGGTCACTTAAATATTGTTACAAACGATAGATACTATAGATTAAATTATTAATTTGTACGTGAATAACAGTTTTGGCGTGATAGAGAATAAATACTACGTATAGATCGTATTTATATGTGCACAGGTGGAATTGAAAAGCATTTGTTACGATCTGCATTCGATGGGACTGGTTTACTGCCCGACAATATACTTTGGAGGCATAAAGAAGCGTTCAGTGACGGCGTCGCTTCCATAAAGAAATCTCTTTTCCGAGTAATTCAAGAGATCGTGGAAGATCGTGTTTCTAACGAGGACTTGGAAAACGCTGGTACTAAGTATCCCCATTGCACACCGAAAACGAAGGAAGCATACTACTACAGGTAATGGAATATAGAGATATCTTTAGTGAGTAAACTTGTTATCGTTCGACCGAACTGGATAATGTACTTTTTTTTTCTTGCTTTCGTTAGACGTGTTTTTGAGTCGCATTACGAGGGGCAAGCGGAAAATTTTACACCTTACTTCTGGATGCCACGCTGGGTGAAAAATATTACTGACCCATCTGCACGATTTATTAAGCATTACGCTGCAAAGGAAGAAAATTGGCTTAAAACGTAAAAAAAAAGAGAAATTAAAAACGTTATATATAATATATGTATACTACGTTTATTATGTCAGATGTATTGAGATATTAATATATAAAGATCTTATTAGGTCTTTTTATTGAATATTTAGTCTCATTCCGTACATATTTGCGATTAGATAAAATACGAACGATCTCGGAAAACGTAACTTCTGCAAGCAAGATGTTTATATAAGTTCTAAATGCGTTGATGTTAACGATTTATCTTCTCTGCAACTCTTCTCAATTAAGATGATCCTAAAATCGTCTGTAATACCGAATACTTTTTAAAAATACGCATCTTATTAGCTTTATAAATTTAAAAATCCTCCAAAATTAAAGTACATGCACTGATACACTTTCCACGCCGGTCGAGAAGGAAAATAATTTCAGAAATGCAGACTAAGAATAATATAAGACGTCAACTCGTTACAACACACATTTGCTTCGTATAAAAATTAAAAATTCTACAATTTGTTGTTGTACAAAACGAGACCGATGTGGCGTGGAGAGTGGATTACATGAAGAAATAACATACCGTTCTCAGAATAATTAGGCTTAGACACCTAGCAAAAAAGATATATATTTAAAAAAACGATTAAAGTGAATGTGTACCAGAATATATTTACCATAGGGTGTATTAGTGCATAATTTAAAAAATTTTAAATCTGTACAACCAAATAAAAAAATTAATTCGTTTTAAAAAAAGTCGCGTCTGATCGGTAACCTTTAGACTAATTAAAAAAAAAAAAGAAAAATTAGAATCGTAAAAAGCAATCATACCCCTGGTGGGACTCGAACCCACAATCCCCGGTTTAGGAGACCGATGCCTTATCCATTAGGCCACAGGGGCTATTGACGTTCACTCCGCCTTGCAAGGGTACATATTGTGGACATTCCGCTTCCACGGAAAACGGGAGTGCAAAAAAGGAAATTATACATAAGTACGTGTCACACATGCAAAGATCGGATCGTCATCTCGCGAGAAAAGGGGCGAGACAACGGATTTTACCTTTATACGTATATCGTTAAAAAGCCATAACGCACGGGGAAACGGAGGTAGCGAGCGAGTCGACCAATCGCAATCGAGATCTCTCGAGAGCGCGGGCGGCCGCCTCCGAAATGTCAGCTGTGATTGGTCGATTCGCTTGCTGCGCGCGAGTCTCGCCGGAGCAGACCGGAGTCACCGGTGTCACGTGCGGCCCAATTGTTTCTCAGCGCCCTTTAAAGTTTGTCGTCACGTTGTTGTTAACCCCAGATTTACGACGTTGCGAATGACCGGCATTTTTCGATCGAGGGGCGTAGCGCGAGCAATTTCATAATCTGCCTGTACGCAATACGTCTCGCTTTTTTTTAAATATAATTTGGGATAGGTTAGGTCCTATCGCCGGGTCTCCAACTGATCGCTCCAGTTTTTTGGCACGAAACTTCTGATTATTTGAATTATGCTGTTCTTTTAAATTTGTTCGATTCTCTTAATGAATTTATACACTTTTATTGTTCTACCTACATCCCGCAACGTGTGCATGATAAAGTTAGGTTGGTTCTGAGTCGACGAATATGATCACTGCGCGCGCTACTGGATTTCTTTCCAGGTACCTGTATCGCGGGGCTCGACGTTGTTTAAACGGTAATTACACGATTGTCATATAAATCTTGAGGAAACGCGCGATTGAAAACTTGAAGATTGCGTAATACCTTATCTTACACATCTGTATTTATTTATATATTTATATATTAGCTTTGTCTTAAATCTATTTATTTTGTATATCTATTACATATTTATTTATACAAATAAATAGGTATATAAATTACCAATTTGTTTATACTAGATTTATATTAGTTTTGTCTCAAATCATTGAAATCTGTCAAATACTGTGAACAGTGATTTTGACCCTAACGTATATTCCATTATGCGCAGATTATGCAACCTCGACCCCGGTGGAAACGCGAAACGAAGTTAAAAACGAGAGGCACATTGTCTGGCTCGATATGGAGGTGAGCAATTGCTGCGAGTTGTCTAACGACGCGAAGAAGGGAGCGAATTAAATTGGAACTGGATTTTTCAGATGACCGGGCTGGAGGTGGAAACGTGTCACATCTTGGAAATTGCGTGCTTCGTAACTGACGAACAGCTAAAGCTCGCGAGCGATTACTTGAACATCGTTATAAATCAGCCGGATAAAGTCTTGGAGAATATGTCCGATTGGTGCAAGTTGCAACACAGAAAGGTAATTGCATCTCCTTTTTTTTCTCTCGAACACTTTTTGCACTGTATGACCGTTAATCGGCGTTGTTAAAATTAATTTCAGACCGGCTTAATCAATGAATGTCGAACGAGCAAGACTACGTTGGAGGAAGCGCAGCGAAGGACGTTGAGTTTTTTGGAGAACCACGTCCCGAAAGGAGTGTGCCCGTTGGCTGGAAATTCAGTTTACATGGACAGCATATTTCTGAAGAAGTACATGCCGTTGGTTTACAATCATTTGCACTACAGGATTATCGACATTAGCACGATCAAAGAATTGGCTAGGTAGATTTAGATAATTCCATTATAATTTGCATGTGTTAATATACATATTCTTCGTAAAGTTGAAAATAATGTGTACATTGTATGAACTCTTTTTTATGTTCAGGAGATGGCAACCGAACATAAGTAAAGCAGCTCCAAGAAAGCAACATTCTCACAGGGCTCTGGACGACATAAAAGACAGTCTGAACGAGCTTCATTATTATAGGAAAAATCTGTTTGTATCATAAACGTAAAGTTTATAATAAAAATGGACGTGTCGTTCATTTTCTTGTTGCCATGATTAAAACGACCAGCATTTAAGTGATCGCACCTGCACTTATGTACATGTGTAAAACATACAAAGGATGGATTTTTCCATTGCATTGCGGTCTCCGAGAAACTATTATAAAAATAAGAAGGAACACGTATAGGTGTGTGAATTTATCAGAATATTTTTTCGTAATGCACCTAGCGTACACGATAGTTTAGCAAATAAAATAATATACATTATTTGATCATAGTTTTGACTGATAAATAAATTTCGAACAATAAATAATACATAAATATTTATAATAGTGAAACTATAACAGAGGAGATTCGTTTTTAGATGGATTATCTATAGAAGAAATTATCTCTCAACACACACGGACACGGCGCGTGTGCGTCAGTGTACGTGTTTCTTGCGGTTGGGGATTCATGTAGGTCAGTGCGGTGTTGGTCAGGGTGAGTGCATCGGGGTGCGGCGCAGGCGGCGGGGGGCACGCGAACGGCAGTCGACGGTGGTGACGGGTGACGGTCGGCGGGAGTAACGAGTAACACTGGAGTCGCCAATCGGGACCGATCGAGAATGCTCGCAGCTGGTTGCCGCGGCGTGAGAGAGCGAAAAGGGTGATGGCGAGTAGCGATGGTAGTGGTGCTGGGTGACGGTGGTGACGACCGCCGCGAATTTTTTTTTACCGATGGCTCTGTCCGAGGTGCATAATTTGGCCGCGATTATCGGCAGCAATGCTTTCGCCGTTGGCAAGGTGAGAATACATTCTCTTTCTCTTTCTCTTTCAACACACATACGTATATCCCTTTTGCCTTCGCCGAACCGAAAGATCGAGGCTTTCTCTCGCGGTTTGATGGAAAGAAGTATTACATACGTGCCAACAGTTTATTCTAACTACACCGCGTTACACCTCTCCACACCTGAAATCACACATTCGGCGGAGAGAAAAGGAAGAGGAAGAGGAGTAGAAAAAAAGAATCCATTGTGCGACGGCGACGGCCCGTACGTCCGACGAAGGAGGGCGGGCGGGGGCGATCCGCGTTTGTTTGGGAGCCGTTACCGTTAACGGCCAAAAAGGCGAGGGAGAAAACGCCCGCGAGAGTGTAAATGGTGACGATATTGGCCCGCGATCCGTCCTCGCTCGTTACGATCGGCGAGGAGCGCGGATACTCGCGGTGTATTATTGGATCTGCCCCTCGGTGTTGCGTGCGTGTGTGTGTGTCTGGTCTGCCTGCCTGCGTGCGTGTTTGTGCGCGCGCTCCCCCGTCCCCGTGTCCGGGCCGAGTCGCCGCGGCCCCGTTCGCGACAGCGATAGCTCCGACGTTGCGCGTTCGATTCGTTATTAAGATTTTATTTCGTCGGTCGTCGCGAGACGCGGTCGCGTAGCATTCCCGAGCCGCCCTCGTCCTCGCGCCGTTCGAAAACAATCGATAGATTCTCTCTCTCCGCCGCCGCTGCCGCCGCCGCCGTCGCCGAGCGCGATGCGAGTACCGTGACCGAGTACTATATAGGTAGGGCGAAGGGCAGGGTGAGATCTCTCCCTGCGGGAGTTTACGTTACGGTCGCTCGTGTCTCGGTGTCGCCCGCTGCCCCGCGCCGCGATAAGTACCGTGGCCCCAAATCCCAGAGATCTCACGTCGTCGTATTGCTTTCCGTAGAATAACGAGACCGAGCGTGGTGTCAATATGCTGGAAGTACCGCGGAAGGTCTACTCTAGGGACGTGCACGGCCTGGAGTACAATCATTGGGGCTACGACTTAACCGGCTGCGGCACGAAGAGAAACGTAAGTTTTTTTTTTTTTTCACGAATTTTTCCTCGCGCGGACGACGCAGCGCGAGGGTCGTCCACAATTTCGTCGCGCGCGTTCAACTGCGACTCTGTTTAGATGAATGTCGAGGACGAGGATAGTCAAGATTTGAACAATCCCATGGTCAACGACTTGGTATCGAAGATCCTCGACGAGGACTCCATTACCATTGACACCTGTCACAACAGTTACAACAGCGGGGGCGCGCATTATCAGACGGACTACGCCAATTCCGTACGCTCCAATCAGGTCGCGGACAGCTTGGACGCCTACCTGACCGACGTCGATCACCTGGTCGCGCGTTATCCGCTGTCCAGCAAGTTGCACAACATCTACAACAACGCCAAGAGCGAGTACCATCATTCCAACAATTTGTGCAACGACCTGAAAACGCTGAACCTCGGTACGTGCATGCGACAGTCCGTGGAACAGGGCAATGCGTGCGGCAGCGACATCGCGCCGAGCCCGTACTCGTCCGACCCGCGGTCGCACGTTGTACACGCGAACGACGCCGGCATGTACACGAGCGGCGGCGGCGGCAACATGCCGTTGTGCAACGATCTGTTGACGACCACGAGCGGGGCGGCGAGTTACGGCAAACAGTCCGGCAACTGGACGGAGCCCCTGTTAACCCCCTCGATGGGATGCCGTGCCGAACTTACCGGGAACTACTCGCGAATCTCGAATTGCGCCAAACCGGATCTGAATTTTAACGTTACCGCGTTAACCCTGGCACTGGACTCCCCGAATCCCGTTCCCATCGGCGAGCTCGAGTATCACAGCAGCATGCGGCAGAACGTATCGTCCAACTCGTACGGCGGCAATACCATGGTGAACATGCACGACATGTACGGCGTTACTGGTAATCCTAGTCAGGGTCCTGGCTACAGGCCCAACTCGGCGATGACCGATCTCAGCGTCGATTCCGGCTTCCTGTCGAACTCGCCGTTGCAGCACTTCTCGCCCGCCGACACGGCTCTGCACACCTGTTTCGGGAGCGGGATGCAACGCAACGGCATGGGTGACTTCAAGGACGTTCACGACACCGCCAGATTAAATATGACGAGTATCAGCATACCGAACGAGCAGATACAATTCTTGCAGTCGCAAGCTCGTAGCTACAAACTGGATCAAGCTGTGGACCAAGATTACAAAAACTTGATCGATTATTATCCCTCCGGTACAAACAACTTTGTCGCGTCCTCGGCGAGTAATTTGGACACGAACGAGAACGTTTGTTTCCCTAGTGACTGTAGAATGGATAATAGCCTGTTAAAGATGATCAATCCGAAATCAAAGTCCATCGAAGCCAAGACGTACTCACCGATAGGATTTCCGAAGAATCTGAGTTCGCGCAACTTGTACCAGCCTATCGCTAAGTACGGCTGTCACAATTATCAACAGTACACTGCCAACAGTGGCGACGCTCTGAAAATACTGCAACAAAATTCTACATTCTATCACAACGATTTGAAGCAGCCTAAGGTCAACGCGTACAAACTTGATGGATTCGACTTGGGCAAAGAGATCGCGTTTCCCTCGGGAAGTCACCTGACCGATCGCATCACGGGATCCACCCTGGACAAGGATGCCTTCAATCATATTCTGAAACAACGACACCATATATCGAAAATGCAGAGCATTCCAGCTGGGATTCCGCCTCCCGATATTATTTTCAACTCGGGAATGATATCGGGCACGAATACCGTGAGATCGGGAGCGTTTCCATCGGTGATGCCAGTTCCTGTTCCGGTACCGGTTCATCCTGTCCCGCGACTGTTCTCCGCGCTTTACGGAGGAAACTTGAGTTTTAGAAACGGCAGTGGCGCGGCCAGAAAGACTGGTCCCTCGAGTATATTGCATTTCAATCTTGAACAAACGTACGAGCAATTCAAGCAGTTGGAAAAAGAGCGCAAGAAATGCGAGGCTGGATTGGCCGCGCATTTCCCGGGGAAACGAGTGACCAGCGCGAATAACATACCCATCCCGCGTCTTCAGGGAAATCCGTCGAGGGTGGATCGTTTGATAATCGACTACTTGAGGGAACACGCTCGTGTCATTACGTTGATAGCAAAGGTGAGTAGACAATATCGCCTACAAAGATTTTTTTTTCTTTAAATAAAGGGAACATTTTTAATTTGTTTTTTAATTTTTTTGTTACGCAGTGTATTAAATAAATACTCGATTTTGTGAAACAGATGGAACGCCTACGTGGGACCACGATGAATCAACGCGTGCACAAGGCCATGGAATATTGGCTGGAAGCTATCAAGTACGTTCAAGAGTGTCGCAAGCAAGAGATCGCGAATGCTATCAAACGTCAGAAGGAGAACCCACATTGCATTTTAGCGTATGACGACAATGGTGAGTGTCATAGTTAAGCAAGAGCTCTTATAAATATTTTTAGAAAGCATGTGGTATGAATTGTTCACGGACAATTAATTTAACTCCTGAATAAATTCTTGAGAGTTCTACCGATTATCTTTACTTACGAAGCAATAAGAAAAGTAAATAGTGAAATAAAAATTTGACAATTTTCTAAGTGCTTACATATTTAAATTTTAGAGCTAACTTTTGAAAATTTATCGATGGAAATCTTAAAATTCGTAAAAGATCTGCTTTAAACGACAGAACTTCTTTCAAAATTAATTAAAAATTTATAGCTCTTCGGGGAAGGCAGCAATTCTATGATCTTTTTATCTAGTTTTAAAGAAATAAGACAAGAAAGTAAAGCAACAAAGCCATCTCAGCTAATTCGAATACTTATTCGAATACGCGGCAACCACAAATATTTGATTACGTGTCTAATATCGAATATCGCAACTTGTAATATTTATAACACGTGCGTGCGTGTGCGTAGATATTCTGACTCTGGCTGGGAGCGTCCACGAATTGACGAAGGCGTCGCGATACGCGCGGACCGGTATGTATAATGCGCTACAGGCTACACTACTTTATGACTTGGACATAGAGAAGAAAGTCGTCGAGGCTTCTAAGGATCCAGTCTTAGATGCGAAAGCCCACAGCGAAAGTCAAACGAAAGACGGAACCAACGATTACACAAGCAATACCTAGCAAACTTGCGCTGAATCCACTTGGTATCGCTCATCTTAAAGTACTAAATCGAGATTCCAGCAGCTTTTTACTTACGTACAGTATTACGTTTTTGAAAAGCTTTTGCTGGTGTATTACGATTAATTTTACTGTTGAAACAAAATGCCGCCCATTAAATTCAAAACTTTCACTCGCGATACACGAGGTAATACATTACGAATGAAACTAATGCGTAATACGGACATTTGGAGACGCGTGCGACTTTTTACAGGTTAATAACTCCATAGTTTTCTACCGTAACGTATTTTAATGCTTACGACAGTGTAACCGACTTAGCTTTTCGAGAACACCGATTTAGATACGAGAGTTTCGCTGAACTGCCTATCCTTTATCGGTTTATCTCTGTCGCGTGTCAAACAAACAAAAAAATATATATATATATCGCTTTTTTCCTCGACGCCAAATGGAAATAAACCGAGAGCAGTGTCGATCGTGTTTGAACCGGTGAACGGCCGCTATAGCTTCGAAAATCGTTGACGACTGCGTTAACTCGCAGCAAGAACGAGATTGCTCAGATGTATTACATCCTTTAGAATTATGATAGATGAAGCCGTTCTTTGTACAATTACTCGTTTATATACGTATCCTAAGTTAAACGAGATATAGATAGGCAGAGAACGCCGATGTACTCGTTCAAAATGTTCGGCAGTAACTCGTTAGATTAGCTCAATGTGGCCTTCCTTGAATGTGTGACCCATAATGTGGTAGTAGATGTTCCAGGATTTGAATATTTCGCGAAGTGTAAGTGCGATATTTAATCGCATGCAACACGAGCTTATATATATAAATATATAAATATATATATATATATATATATACAGCTTTTATATATATTATATGTAAAAGCTTTAATATATATATAGATATGTATATGAAAATGTTGTTTATATAGTACTAATGTCAGACTTTTCACTACTAATATCGCTCCGGGTGTATCCTCACTTTACGAATACAAAAAAGAAATACATATACGACACGCACATACGCGAAGTAATCATCTACATTACATCTACAGATCTACAGGTATACGCACAACGAGATCAAGCTACACCCGCACATAAAACTTTTGCACAGTACATACGTAAATATGTATATGTGCGTATACGTGTGTAAAACATATATGCACGTATACATAATATAATTTTATGTCGTTGCTGTGTATTGCTGTTCCTGCTTCACAAATCACTCATTGTTATTTCTGTATCAGACGTAACATCGCCCTGCGAGCGGAGCGACGAACATATCGCGATGAAATCGCGAACGATGCGTCGATCGCGTACTTGTAACAGATGCTAATTAGTACCTAAAGTTTCTATTATCTGGCATTTAATTATATAACGAAAGAGTAACCGAGGTCAATCAACTTTCGCGTGCTTTGATCTCTTTCGGTGATAACCGCGTCGCGTATTACAGTAAACTGCGTGTATCGTCATTCCAAATTGTCTTAAATTCACCTTTTCAGGATATAGATTTAGAACAATTTGGAAATAAGCTTGTCGCGAAACTTCAATTTTTCTTAATCGATCACACAATCCAGTACGATTGTTCCGTTTTCGACTACGTCTCTTCTTCGGAACGAACACGAAAATTCGTGCGCTTTAGAAGAAGTACACGCGTGTTTCACGAACGTCCGAATATAAAAAGTCTAGCGTAATACCGTACATCGCGCGTTAATTAAAAAATACAGCATAGATATGTGTTTGACAATCCCTTTTAAACTGCATGCGATGTTATTGCAAACTTATGCACGCATGCACGCACGCGTACACAGTCACGCGCATACAAACGCGTACACATATCAATATTTTGAAACCGGGATGACCGAGTATTGTGTGGCTGTGAAATGGAAACAAGGCGATGTCGTATGATCCAATTTGTGATCAAGATACGAAAGCTAGAAAGGCTCGATGCAAGAAAAACCTAATTTGCAACATTTATTTGGTGTGTAAAATTGCGTTTTTTAAATAAGTTTTGCAAATAATGTACTGTGGAGACTTTGCGACATCCTTGTTCCAAGTTTTTTATTTCACGTTTGATAAATCTGATATAATTTTGAGCTCGATTAGTCTCAAGGAAATATTATGTGACGTTTTAATTATTAAAAATTGACGTAGGACCATTTTCGACTATCTCTTAACATTCAAATCTAAACTCGACGAATCTCTGTACCGTTTTTAACATATTTAATACTAAACTCGGATAAAATGTATTTTCCTCCATGTTGAACCTTCAGGATGATATTGGTCATTCTTGTTTCAAGTAGTGGAAACGACGTATTGTATATGTAAACAGTTGTTTTTTGACCAACGGCATTTACATATCTATTATTTTTATTTAGCAGATTGTATTCTTAATTAAAATAACGTCACTCATCATTGACTTCAATATATTCTTTTTTATTGTAGGAAATATCTCGATGTAGAAAAATATCTTTGTTTAGCCAATTTATCTTGTTAGACAATAGAAAGGGATGTGAATCAAGTTTGCGCAGGTGTTAACTAATATAATGCAGGAGAGTTTGAATTTGTTTTATATTTAATTTGAATTTTACATCTGAAAGGATCGTATTATGGATATATTCAAATCTTACATCAATTTCTAATATAATTGTATTTTTCTAAAAATGTCTTAAAGTCGCTTAAAAGTATTCTCAGGGTTATAAAGTAATATTAACAGTTTGTGATAATTGTGTACGTAAAGTGAACTTCCAAAAATGATGAATTCCAACATGATAATTTAAACGTGTTTGTGACACGTGATATAACAAGTCCGTAGTTATCTGAAAATCTTTAATTATTCGATATTATATTATTAATAATCAGTCAAAGATATATTTCCACATCTTTTGCATTGATGTGATGATTATTTTTTATTAGAAAATTCGAATATCGAATTCTGGAAAGTTTGTGAAACGTGATCTTAGCTGGTTAGCTAATATGTAAATGAGAGAAAATGCCGTTCGTTAAAGACCACCCCGCGTATTGTATGCGTACGTATGTGTATGTGTGCTCGTTGCAGCAAAGTGCAGTATAAGTGCGCCGCGTCCGTATATTGTAAATAAAAAAGCGATGTCGTAAACAATATAGCCGAAAATATGGCAGGAACTGACCAATGTTCGAGGCGCGAGACTGTTAAACTATGATTACCATATATATATATATATCATGAAAAACGACATACATGCATACATAGACCAAACATTTGTATAAGTTTTCACTACGGCAGTGGGTGAATCCGCAAATTGATAATTGATACCGGAAGAGAGTGATAGTAAATTTCTCTAAATACCTTCCTTAAGATTGACTTAAAAAGGTACTAATTATTTAGAGAAACTAATTTACGTCCTAAACTTAGAGACGAAATGCTTGTCTTATGTATATATGTCGTCGTGTAAAACTTAAAAAATGATGCTTTTGCGATGACGCACTTCTCGAGCACTCGTGATAACGATCGTATCGTTATTACGATAACGTTGTATCGAAAACTCATATCTCTCGTCGTAGAAGAATCGCGAATCTCGTCCGCCATTAAATATCGTGAAAGTATTTCTCTAAGCGGCTTTGTAAGATTAATGTTAAATTGATGGTAGCGTGGTAAATTATACGATCGATACGTACTCGGGGCTATCAACGCATAGTTGAGCCGTAGTTATTTTTCTAGTTAGTTTTTCTGTCCTACTTAAAAGAGACTCGTCGTCGTGAGACCGCTACTTGCGATATGTATAATATGTTACCTGCGACTTGCGTTTATAGATTAGCGGTTATTAATTTGACGCGACCACTTTGCCATGTCCTAAAGTGGCATGAGCTTTTGTAGACAATCAGTATTTATACGTTGATAATTAAGATATGTTGATTAATATCTAAAGTTTTAATGAGTTTGTTACATCATATTTTTTTTTTTTTTTTTTTTTTTTTTTTAGAGTCAAGTCCGGTTCAGTTCGTTTTTTACGTACACGTTATGTAAACTTTTTATAGTTGACTTGTAGTAGTTATTTGATGTTTTACTCGTTCAATTGTTCCTATATGGAGAGAATATAAAGAAAATTTTATGTAAACTAGTAGACTTGGCTAGTCGAGCGTACGTAGTATCGAGGTCCTCTTCGACTTACACTGTCTACGTCGTATTCTTTCGTTCTTCCTAATAGCTAGGTACTGCTTTCGAACTCGCCTAAGCGGCTTGTAAGTCTCGGACGGAGTAAAGCTGAAATCGTAGGGCCTCGTGCTATGCTCATTACGAATTTACCATATTATGTGTTTCAGCGCGTAGCGTTATTTATTATATAAATTTATTATTCGTTCGCTTAATATACAATTTCAGATACTCTTTTTGCATTGACACTACGATATCGTACCTCGAATTTAGATGATAGATAGAGACCAGCGTGCAGATATTCGAAGGAGCTTTCGTTCTGTCGATAGATAACGGGGGATAAGTAAGACCGTGGTTCAAGACGATGGTCTTCACGTATAGTACCACGTATTGTGTGTATCATAATTTACGTGTATTCGGCGTAGAGAAAATGTGTAGGTAGGTAATATTGCGAGCAACAATGCGAAGCGAAAATCGAAGTGTAATGTTATCAAAATGTACAGGGTTCCCATTTCAACTGTATTATCTTTTGTAGGCCGATATATAATTTAGAGAAGACGAACTTTTCGCAAAAAAATACGAAGAGAAATCGTCTCTCACTTTCTATATGTCAACGCTATTTTTCCCGTTTAACGCAACGATCTTCATTGAGTAAGTCTTGCGTATTATATTCCTAATTTATATGAATTTTCGCCTCAGTGGGGAATGGTTACACATTGTTTAAAAAAGAAATCGTCCTTTTTATAATAATAATTATAACACTGCTATTTATTATTCGCATTTTGTTAATTTTTCTGCCTCTAACTTTTTTTCCGAATTTGGAACATGCTTTATTTTAATGTGCGATTAATAAGAATACCGACTTTAAACTGGCCGGAAGA
This sequence comes from Temnothorax curvispinosus, assembly GCF_003070985.1. Lineage (NCBI taxonomy): Eukaryota > Metazoa > Arthropoda > Insecta > Hymenoptera > Formicidae > Temnothorax > Temnothorax curvispinosus. Next base: position 34,841 of record NW_020212990.1, read on the forward strand.
TAATATAGTAAAAACGGGACGTACCGTATAAACGATATACACACACGATATAAACACATGTGTTGATACGTTATAGATTTATATGTATGCGTGTTAGGAATCGGTTCTCGCGCTTTTCACACAATGAAAGGAAGAAAGTGCATTGACTTGTACATCGCGACTTCGCGATCGCCGAGCGAGAATATTTATATATAATACATAAGGAAATATATCGAGAGCTTCTTAGATAAAGCTAGGGAACAATGTACGGCTCTATCTCTCCTACTTTCGCTCTCGTACTCTCCGCAGCCTCTGCGCGAAGAGGCGGAATTGAGGTCCTAATATTGAAGCTCGTAGATATTCAAGCTCCGCCGTCGATCGGCAATATCCGTACTTGTTTTTCTCCCCCGACCGTGTTGGAAATCGCGTTGCGAGTAGCGTGGAGCAAAGTAGACGGAACGTAGCACAATTTGGATTAGATCGTTTGTTAGACGCGTTTATCGGCCCTAGAAACTCAAATTAGCGCGAATAAGCTCAGGTCATGAGAAGCTTCCTGATGTGTTAGACACTTAACGATGTTAGACACTTAACTACGAGATTCGACGGCACGTTCGTCCCCCCCCCTCTTCTGCCACGAGATAACTCTTCCCGTCGCGTTGTTCGTTGTTTTCTGTTTTATGTCGTTGTACATACTTAATAGCTAATGTAAAAGTGTCGGGGATTGGGAAACCGAGTCACGATCTAGCCGAGCTCGAAATTCGATACCGTTCTCGACGTTCCTTACGTTCACCTGCGAATAAATGTGACGCGACGAGAGGATCTTCGTCTCTTCTTTCTTTTTTCCTCTCGCGCACAATATCGAAAATCGAGATCGGCCGAGATCGCCGGCCGGTTTTCCCGGTGGCCCAGCAAAAAATTGACCAGGGTCGGTAATTAAGCAAGCAGGAATTTCTACGTGAAAAACGCAAAAATTGAAGGCGTTCAGTTCGGCCGTCGAGGAACGGGGCTGTCTTAGCCGGCCGGTTTACTCGTAACACACATCGCCGCTTATTTTACACGACATACCGCATAGAATCATAGATAAGCAATAGGTAACGTCTGCGCGAAGACAGAAAAGAAGAGGAAGAAGAGGCGCAAGGCTCTCACAGTATAGGATATCGTTAGCCGTTCGTCTTAGAGACACATACGCGACTCGTAAAGCCGTTTATATGTTTAGAACTCGCGCTCGTATCTCGCGAAATGATGCCACTTCTAATTATAGCGCATTAGGCTCACTGAAAATCCTCGATTAAACTCGTCGACGAGAGCGTCCGCAATGCGGGTCACGTGGACGTCGCCGTAAGGTATAATATAATACTCGGCAGAACGGTCGATGGACTTTGTGTTGAACGGATAACAGATCCGTACTTATGTAAGTCGAGAATAACGATGATTGAAACGCACGTTGAAACGTTTAATTATATAATATTACATTATCAATGTTATATAGTATGCTAGTTGGCAATAACTTTTTGCATACATTTAACATTTTAATAACTTACAGTCACGCTTTTGTTTTATATAATGGGAATAAATTAGTAGGAGTTGCCTATAAATAGGAAGTTTCGACCGTTCTTGCGATCGATTGCGCAATCAGATGGCTCCGATGGGTTTGACTGTGCGGATAGAATTTAATGTTTGACAGAATCGAAGAGCTTATTTTTCCAAGCTCTCTTAAATCCGAAAGATGACAGGATTTCCAATAGAATCTCCCGAATAACTGCGAACTTTTCGCGTCAGATAATTTTAACTTGACTCGATGCGTGTAAATCGAGCGTCAAAAAAAATCATCTTGGTTTTAAGACTTGGAGACGAGTTCTTCGATTCGCCTAAGGGTATAACTTACAAGCTGCTATACTTGTCTAAATACACATGAATGTAATCTACCAGATATTCGCGTCCGTTAGATTTTAAGAGTGAAACTTGTCGATTAGAGTTCCTAACGATGTGTTAGATAGTCGCGAGCCCAGTTTTTTCAATCGCGACGACGACGTCGCATCAACGAATTAGCCGAGCGATCGCAGCATCTTAGCTTCACGGTCCTGTGTCTCATTATAATCTAGAGTCGATTACGTCGATTAAGAAAGACCGAGAGAGTCAAACCCATCGAGGCGACTATCTGATTTTCTCACGGCGCGTCTCGCGGGAAACGCGGCGCGAACAAAGGCGAACGATCGATCCTCCGCCCGCTCGTGGAATTAAAATTCAACTCAAGAGACAATCACTCTGCTTCGAGGTGTCGTGTGCGTTCAGGGTAACGGAGAAGAAACGAAGTAAAAAAAAAAAGATAAAAAAAGCGGGGTGAGAACGGAGCGATCGGGCCTACGTCGCGCGTCGACGAGATCGAGCGGAGGTGCTCGGTTTGCGGACCATTAAAACAAAGGATACTGTACAACGATTACGCTACAATAATATTTAATGTACCTCTAGGAAACTCGGGACTCGCGATGGGTCTCGCGACACCGCGGGCCGATATCTCGATATCGCGCTCGTTTTTTTTTTTCTTTCGCGAAGCTGATCCGTTTTTACGCTCCACAGAGTTTGGAGAAACGCGCACAGTCGAGATCCCTCGCGCGCGTCCCGGGACAATAGTAATCGTTTTTCCGTGTATTTTATTAGGAGCTCCGGCGCATTTCGTACGAATTTATCGGGATGATTTTACCTAATCCGTTTCCTTTTCTCCTCGAATACGTAAACCTGTTAGCCTTCGATCCGAAGAGGTTCTCGGGAGCGTTATCGCGTGCGAATACCCGAAGCGAATAGATACGCACGTGTGGCGCAAAACCTCCGGGAGGACGTAGGAACGCGGAACCCCCCTTCGAAACGGCTCTTCAATCTCTAAATCGACGCTCGAAATCTCGGTCGTCCTCACGCATTTCGTTTCCTCGCGTTCGCACGTAGGCAAGGGTGATTTAGGGTGGTTTAGCGACCAGAAAGTAACCGGCTATAGGTCTACCGATAGTTAGTCTCATCAACGTCGTTATCCGCATTGGCTTTCTCGTGTTTCTCGCGGGAGCACGAGCGTGTTGCCGCGATTGTTATTTTTATATTTAACCGTAAGATTTTTTATCAGCGAACGGTCGTACCCTCGCGACCGCGATGAACGGGAAATGGGGGAAAAAAGAGAAAGGCAGAGGCCGTGGAAATTGGCCGAGAGAGTTGCGAACGACACGACGATCGAGGAGATACAACCAGACAATACAGTGTCCAACATCGGGACATATAAGACGTCTTATGTCCATTTCTACCAACGCCGATTAACTTTAATCTCGGTTTAACTTACTTTTTATCCTTTTCTAATTCTAGGAATTAGAAAAAAGTAAGTTGAACCGAGATTCAAGATTTCTACTAATGCGGATTAACTTTAATCTCGGTTTAATTTACTTTTTGCTTTTTTCTAATTTCTAGAATTCCTAGAATTAATTCTAGGAATTAGAAAAAGGTAAAAAGTAAATTAAACCGTGATTAAAATTAATCCGCATTGGTAGAAATGGACATTAAAGACGTCTTGTCCCGATTTTGTGATTTTCGCGTTGTCCGATCTCCTCGCGATCTCTCCTCGCCTCTGTTTTCAGACTTGCCGTTGATTTCCGCATCCTCGTCGCGGCATGCCTTAAGTGTGTCAACGTTAATCGTATCGACTACGTAATAGCGTCTTCGTGTCGTCGTCGTCGTCGTCGTTGTCGCCATGGCTGTTCACTCCTATTCTTCGCGCGCGACTCGTTCTTCTTAATCACGGCGATTCTCCCAGCAACGGGTCCCACCATCTTATCCCTGACTCCGACACATATCGTGGAAGAAAACGATCGCAGAAACACGCGCGCGCAAACACTCCTCTCTCTTGAAGCTTATACACGTTTAACAACGTCTGCACGTTCTCCCTCGAAGACGTCGTCCACGTCCAGAGATCCGGGGTCTCGTCGATCGCTGAATATCTTCCCCCCCTCCCCCTCGAGATTCCAAGTCTCCCTGCCCCGTTGTGGAAGCGAATCTTCTCTCTAAAACGAAAATATTTTCGTAACGCTTTATCAGCCACCCCGTTTTCCGCGCGCGCGTTACACGGTGAGAAGCGTAAACGGTTTTTTTTTTTTTTTTTTTAATACGATCGGCCCCCGACCACGAAGAGCGAATTCTCGAGGTTCTCTCCGCGAAATGCTTCTAGGCTGTGACTCGTAACTCGAGAAATCCAATATCGCGCGTTATTATCGAAACAAATGACAATCCTTCCTCGAGCGAAAGTCGAAAACGAGAGGGAAAGGTGCGCGAAAAAGGGTGAAAAAAATAAAGAGAAGAAACGACGGAAGGGATGAAGATCACGCGTCAGAAGTTGGAGAACGCTTCGGATCACGCTTCCTCCTCGTCCCGTTCGCGGTACCTTAACGCAATATACATTGTCGATACGTAACGATATTTCTATCTCCGTTTTCGCCAACGTCTCGCTGTCAGCGGGCACTCGAGCAAGCAAACTTAATAATTAAATTTAAAAAAAAAAGGAAAATAAAACGTACGCATTATACGGTCTCGGGATAGATATGCGTAGGACGCGAGGAAGCCGAGACTGGAGAAACCGACGGACCCTTTTCTTTCTTATGCCGCGAATTTTTCGGCACGCATGCTCGCGCAGGGTCGTGCCGACCGCGTACCGGAGGGACGGCGTAATAATATTAATAATAATACGCGAATGATATATCTTTAAATGGGCTGTGGTAGAAACAAAAAAAAAAAACCTTTATATATACTTTACATATATATAATGGATCGGATCCTCTCGTTTTAACTGAAAGAAAGAAAGAAAGAAAAAAAGCGGCATCTCATTCAAAAGGCGCATCTGTCTTTCGAAGCGTGTTGAAAGTCACTGTCCTTTACCGTTTTGTCACACAACGATTACCTTGCACAAAGCGTACCTAATTATATACATTGTATGCGCGTGTATGTATGCACGTATAATTATACATGTAATATAACGCATATATGACATGTATAATTGTACGCACACATTGGTGCATACGTACATGCATATATCGATAGTAGGATCCGCCGTAATGATTGTCAATAATATATCGTACCTATCGTATTCGTCTCGATACACGCGGGCAGATTATATAATATAAATTATATTGAGCTATATAGGCTGTAAAAATCCGAGCGGGGCCTCGTCGCTCGGATCGGAGCGGATATCCGTTCTCCTCCGAGCGTGTGCAACGTGATGCTGTCGCTTCGAGGGTCTCGGGAAGAAGATTCCCCGACGGATTGACGAATTTCTCCTTTTCTCCCCCCTTCTCTCTTGATTCGCCTTTTTTAACAATCCCGTCCAAACGGGGATATGTCTGATCGTGATGGAAAAAATGATGATGGAATCAACTCGGTCGTACTACGGGGGGTAACCCCCCCTCTTGATCCCCTAATATGATTTTTATTTAACGCTGATTTTAACGGATGGAAAGCAGTAAGTTACATCAAATTAGATTAGACCGAGCGGATTCATCTTCCGCGAGCGACGTCGAAGCGGCACGGCAGAACCATCACACGCGTATAGACGTTCGTATCAGTCGCGTTAGAGCGTAGTTCCGCTAGCTGAAAGAAAAAAGAAGGAAAAAAAAAAGAAATATACGAAGGAGAAACGGTGTTTTAGACTCTTGCTCAAACGATTCGTTTCGTTTTCACTTCTGTGCCGGGGGGACGTCGCGCGCGCGACGTCCCCCCGGTCGTCCGAGGGTAGCGACGGAGAAGAAACGTGGACCATTCTGTGCGCTCGATCGCGACGCGCGCACGTACACGAGGGTAGTCGCGAGAGACGTTCCCCTTTCTACTCTTACACTCAATCCGCGAGCCTCCCCGCGCGGACTCTCTGAGATTCGAACGAACGCGTTATGGAGATGAGGTATACTTGTGAAAGCGAAATTTAAAATAAAATTCCTTTTTCACGCCGATGTAAAAAAAAAATCGATCGCTTTAATCCTGCCACATGATTGAAACGCGTAAATTCGCGTCCGGGTTGATCTGTCGCGTTCTATCGTCGCCGGAAGTCCCTCCCTTTGTTCGTCTTTCACCTTCGCGACGTTTCCTCGGGATGCACAGTTGAGGGACCTCCTACGCGCGATAGGCGACGAGATAAGGGAAAGTTTGTTTCGTATTTTTTTTTTTTACGAGCCCCAGCGCGTATTCTTATAATATATTTATGTCAATTTTTGCGAATGTAGATTAACTTTAATCTCGATTTAATTTACTTTTTATCTTTTTTTTAATTGTTAAAATTGGAAAAAGACAAAAAATAAGTTAAATCGAGATTAAAGTTAATCTGCGTCGACAGAAATACACATTAATGTCGCGCGATGATGTTTAATTGTTCCACGGATGTTTCACTGTCGAGGATTTTATGTATGCATGCATACGCGTGCGATTGTGTGTGTGTGTGTGTGTACGTGTGTATGTGTGTGAGAGATTATATCTCGTTTGTGTTCCCACGTTGATATTCGATGTGTCTCGCGGTAATATCGTCTGAAGTGTGAAAATTTCGTGTATGGTGTCCCGCGCCAGTGTTCCCGGGGCGACCTCGGCTAAACTCCAATTAACTTAATCGGCGATCATTGACCAGCGATTAATCGCTCATTGGTTGAAACCTTTCATGCCCATTGCATTTCTACCAATGTAGATTAAGAGCCTCAGCAGAATGACTGACTTATTATAATTTTAAGACAATGTTTTGTACTTTAAGTCTTTATTTTCAGGAAGTTTCGGTCTACAATAGGTGTTTTAAGCCCTAAGCCTTAAGAAATTGTTCAATCACAGTTGAATTTGAGGAGAATAATTGACTGTGATTGGTCAATTTCTTAGGGCTTAGGGCTTAAAACACCTATTGTAGACTGGGACTTACGAATATAGTCTTATCTCTCAGGTCTTAAAAGTCGTTGACACTTCGTACACACTTTTAAGACTTCGAGACACAAGACAGTATTGTACTAAAGACAAATCTTTCAAGTATAAAACATTGTCTTAAAATTATAAGTCAGCCATTCTGCTCAGGTCCTAACTTTAATTGTCGGTTTAACTTACTTTTTACCCTTTTCTAATTCTTAAAACTAAAAAAAGATAAAAAGTAAATTAAAGCCGAGATCAAAGTTAATCTGCACTGATAGAAATGGATATTAATCGGCCAATCTCCGATCTCCCCACATGTCGAACACAACGAGAAATTAATGAACTCTTCCACGTTAAACAAAAAAAAAACGTTACTACTCGATAAATTAATCGCTGATCGAGTTAATCGGACTTCCGCAGTGGTCATCCCAAAAGGTTAATCCAAATGAAACGATGGCCAAGCGCGATTTGCGCGAGGCGCGAAGTTGAGCGTACAAAACCACGTTTTTGTTAAGATCGTAGTCGTAAGTATGTAAACCTGAGCTTAATGTACTATCTCTCTCTCTCTCTCTCTCTCTCTTTCTCTCATAATGGAACTGTTTGTACTTTACTAGTTTATTAAACGCCCGTTTAGACTTACATAGTAGAAGAGAGTTGAGAGAAAAAAAAAGGCATGTTCAATGCGCGTCCCTCTTCGGAGTCAGTTACTTTTTCTGTTTTTTTTTCCTCGCTCTAGTATATGAATATCTATATATGAATATAAATATATAAATATGTATTACGCGTACGTGAATGTCAAGTAGGAGACGCGTATCCACGTGCTTTCGCTTTGAGAGACATTTTAGTAATTTCCCCGATAGATATCGTTTTTAAGGCGTTGCGAGCGTGATGCTGTTCGAGCAAAATCTAGAAATCGGCAAAGATGGCCATTCTCCTTCCCGTTCTTTCCTTTCGTTTTTAAATCTCCTCTTTATGTTCCGAACACTACGACGATTAGAACAAAAAAATGTGTTTTACTCAAAGTGTCCTTCCTACGTAAATTTACTTGTTCGTTCTTATAAGCTAAATAAATGGTATCTCTTTCATGTTCACATGTTCACGTATACGTCTATTTATTATCAACGAAACCCTCCTCTAATTCGTATTGCATGGTCTCTTTTTTTCTCGAATACTAATATTTTTGTTTATGTTGAGATTAGTTGATCTCAAAGAAAGCTGTTGATAAAATATGTAAAATATATTTAAAAAACGCTGAATTCAGAATTCTAGGATTTGACAAAAAGTCTACTTTGTTTTTACAATATTATAACAATTATTAATAAAAATAGTTTACACGAAGCACATTGCTATGGCGAATAAATTAATTAGTCTTGTGTATTCACAAGCAAAAAAAAAAATAAATAAAATTGGAGTTTTTGCAATTAGATTGCTTGGAGTTTTTGTTCATTTTTAAAAATTTAAATCTTTGGCGATAATTGGTGTAAATAAGTAGATATATTTTGCGGCAATTAAAAGAGAATCTTAAGATTACAGCAATTCTTAGAAATCTTGAAATTTTAGATAGTACCTTCTCGCTGATTATATTCTCCAGATACTTTTTCGATTTTTAAGAATAAAATGTTTATCAATAATTAAAAACGGTAGCACAAGTTGATAATTTACTAATGGTCAATAAAATTGAACTAAATTTTATCAATAATTAGTAAATTACACTAATCTGCGTTAGGGTCTTTAATTGAAAAAAATTTTATCTTCAAAAGTCGACAAAGTATCAGAAGAATTATGTAATCAAACAGAGATGTTACTTGAGTAAAATGTCAAGAATTAAAACTTCAAAAATTCCTAAAATTGAAGTCTAAAAATCAAGTTACAGAAATTCTAATTTTCAAAAATTAGCAAAACTTCAAGAGTATGTAAAGGGTGATTTATTTGAAATAAAAGCTAATTATTTTTTAAGTGGAACATTAAAAAAAAAGTAAATAAAAGTTGCTTGCTTTCAGAAAGGATATCTTGTCGCTCGAATCGAATGGTTTTTAAATACGCAAGTTTATACAATTTTAAAATCACTCTTATTTTTTAAATATATATAATATTAACAATAGTTTACGAGACATTTCTTTTTTTTTATTCGGACATATACACTGGTTCACATAGAATCTTTACGATCACATTGCCAAAAGCCGGTATTTATATGACACCTTCTCGAGAACTAGTTTTACTACAACTAAATGCGTTATAAAATAAACAAAAATATATTTCGTGATTTATTTAAAATTTATATAAAATGTACAATTGCCATGAATGTAAAGAAATACGGGATTGGCAGTAAAGGCTTGAGTATAATTACTGAAAAGGCTAGCGAAATCGTGTGCATCCATACATTACAGACGTTATATATACATAAACGTCTATATAATTTACTAAAGGAGTACTTTCTGGATAATTTCTCATATCTCACAAATCGTTTAGCTATATAATAAATCACTCCCAGAATATATATCGATGAATTTTGAATACCAGGTTTTGTCCTAACTGACAATTATTAGCTTTTACATTGAAGGGAGTCTTTGAAATTACGGCTATTAATAAGACGATTCTATTATATCGATCTACACCTATAGATTAAAATAAAAAACATATATAAAAGGCGGATTGTCAATTATATTATTATTATCATATCCGATGATTTTTATTTCTTTAATACAAGCTATCGTGATGTACAGAAGCATCGTAATTTTCCTCAGGTTAATTCAAAAGAGATTCAATGAAATTGTTGAGAGATATCAATGATTACCAATTATCTTTTCAATCTTTGACTTTATATATATCTCTATGTAGTTATATTTAAAACAAAGTCGATTAAAATAAAACCCATTAAAATTTTTAACTAAAGAATATATAACTCATTTATTTTCTTTCGTAAAATTTAATTTGCTATAAATCTCTTATTTTTAATCGTTAAATGTTCAGCAATTTTATGGGTTTCAACATTTTTGTTGAGAACAAGGTAACAACTCAATCGAAAAATTTACAATGAAAAGAATAATAATCCTGGAGCTCTGTATATCATGATAATGGAGATGTGTTGCGTTCGCGAAGACGCCCATTTAACAGGCATTAGAACATTTATGACGTTTAATGTACATTACATGTAATACGTTGTCGGCGATGGAATTATAAAACAACGGATTCTCACACGCGTGTTTAATTATCGAGCAACAACCGATCAATTAGCTGCCTACGATATTAGATATGTAAGTTCGCGGCACGGCGTACCTCCACGCTCGTAAATCGGTTCTGCGGCAGTTAATTGTCTGCAAAGTTGAGTTGAGGGTGCTGTGAGCTCTGCACTGTTCTACAGTAGGCGTTAAATATGCCTCGTAACATAAAGTTCGGAGCGTTTTTAGGACATACGCGAGATAATGTCACCGTTAATAACGCATTCGCCTTGACAACACGCAATGCAATCTAGAATACAACGCTGTCGATCGGGTCGCAGCACCGTCCGCCACTAGCTTTGCTAACGTTAATACAAGAAATTAAGTAAATATCGCGTTCCTTCACACATGAAGTTTTTACATTATCGAAACTGTCGTGACTAAACATCGTTAATTTCGGCACTTCGGAAATGCTTATTTAAAAAAATGCGTTTATATACTCGCGCTTACGAGATAGATCGCACTATTTCCGTCCTCGTCAAATCTTATTATGCTACAACGTGGCCAAGATTGGCAGATTATACACTTAACAATTACGTATATATATTTATACCATATATTAACATTAACTATGGCAGTCTGTCGAAATACGCGTATTTATATAGCTAACAGGCGTCTGGATTGTAAAGCGTCCAAGCAAAGTGGGCACTTTGACATTCACATCTAATGACGCGAGTGTCGCAAAGAGAAAGGCGATTTATTGTACTGACCAATCTTGTTGGTTGTTTAATGTAAAAAAAGACTAATCGGCACCGCGTTCACCTCGACACATCGTTCCTAAGTTGGTGCGGCGCGATAAAATACGAATAAAGTTTCCTTAGACTTTACCACTACTTCATAGTATAAATATTATTGGCTTTTGTACAAATTTCGTGGATTTGCTTGAGTAACGTAATACGATTGCGCGTAACGGCTACGATTGTAAAAAAAAACGGATTTCACGCTTGATCTTCATCGGGAGTGCGGATAAGTACGGAACGTCACTGAGAATAAGTTTCACAAACTTCATTCATTTTGACCAATTTGAAGCCAAATTCCCCTTAACGAAAGCGTCTTCTCGTAAAAAAAGAAAAACGTTGAGCCTCAGTTACCTAATCTCTTCAAATGCATTGTCAAAAGATATATTTGCCAAGCGACAAGAAATGAGTCGCAAAGGCAATCTTCATTAAGGAAGAAATAGCTTCAATATGTTCTGAATACTTGTAGAGACAGTTTGGAAAATTATTTAACAGTAACATCCTACATTTCTTTTCTAGACGTGAGACGAAATTATGTCGTGCGTTAATCACTAATAACGCAGTGTACCTAATATATACCGTTTTCAAACTACTTTACACGCGTACACCGTGAACCTTACTAGTGGATTTATTCACCTTGCACACACGTCTATGCTATTAATTTTACTGCGATACCTTCGAGATAAAACGGACAATATTCTCCTATATGCGCGCGATGCAAGTAAAAAAGGAAAAAATAATATCCTACAGCTTGTTTAACAAGTTTTACGAGTTTTTTTTTCTACAGCTCATTGCAAGCAAAAAACATCGTATAAGATATCGAACTTGCGTAAAAACCATAAAGTCGAGTATTCTGTTCCTTTCTTTCTATCTGAAAGCTACAAATTGCTGTTAATTGTTGTGGTACCGAGATGTTAATCAAGATACTCATCTCAGTTATACTTATATGTATATTCTATATTGATACTTTATTGTTAAAAGTAAAAATAAGGTATCAATTCTCCTTAATGTCTCTTCACTTTTTAAAATCGATGGGGCATTGTAGAAAACGGCAGTGGCATCACGATATAAAAGCAAACTGTAGGATCGTAAGATCATCGAAAGAGAGCATAATATTAATCGCGAAGTGTTCACAGAATACGATACCATTATCAGTTACTTTAAGTTTGTATATAAAATGCATATTACAATTATTATTCGTTTCGATAGCGTTACGATTGCTGGAGACTCGATTTGCGGCGGGAAAACGGTTCTAGTTATGAAAATATTCATTTTACGTAATGTTTGTTTTCTTTTCTCTTTTTCTTGTTGCAAACTTTCTAGTTTTGCATTCATAGAGACACGTTTTCCACAAACACATAATCGTAATTTGTGATTTTAGTTTAATCGCACATGCGTGACGGCAGTGATAGATTGTATGTTGTGTCATGTGCATTCCGCTATATCGGTCGCCGTTCCAATGAGTTTCGGTATCGCTATCTCCAATATACGTATATTGGAACAAATATATATACTTTCTTTCCGGGAGCTACTAAGAAACTAATCGAATTTAAAGCAAATCGGTGGTTATGATGCCGCGACTTATGGCCGCGGGATCATAGGACAGATAGATGAAGTACTAGAAGTTGATGGCTGTGACTAGGGAGGTAATACGTCCAGCTTTAGGCCCGTCCTCGGCTTGCAGAAGCCGCAATAACCGCCGCATTTACCGATGATTCGTTGATTATTCTACATAATAAAAAAATATATTAAAATATATTCTCAAAAATTATAGTATAGAAGTAGAAAGAAAATCCATTGCATTTTTTATTAAAATTTGTCGCTTTTCTATTAAGTATTTAAATGAAATTATTAAAATCAGTCCTTTAAGAAAAAGATTAGAGTACTTTCAAATGAAAAAGTATATTAAAGCCCCAAGTGATTGCATTGATTAATGATTTTTTTCGAAATTGTATCAATTTTGTTTTCACTTTTATGTATGTGAAATATAAAGATAAAACGATAAAAGATAAAAAGAAGCAATATAAAACAAACAGAAAATGTGTCAAATCTGAAATATGGCTCTTAGATAGTGCGATGATCACTTTTTCTGTCGGAGATTAATTACTTACAATTCTATTGATTGCGAGAAAAGCGCTTGAGGTTTCCTTAATCCAGGTAATTTCTGGCGATAATCCCAAGGCAGTTCCCCTCAAATCAATGCTGAAACGTCCTTGCGGACATTCGGTGAGACTATAGCAATCACCGGCTTTGCCATACTCCACGCGTTGCATTCCTTTTGTCCACGAAAACGTGTAATCATTCGCTAAACATAAAACATCTCAAATGTATCAAATGTATATAACTCATGTGATGTATGTAAAACGCCACTATAAACGCAATTTCCAAATTTTCTTTGATTAAAAATTAAATCCGAAGTATGCATGAGCCGAACATGGTGTTTCCTGCTTACCTATAATGTAGAGTGTCGTTGGATCTATGCGTACCCTCTTAAACATCGTTCTGCCAGATATCGTCCCCAATTCGGACACGCAGTTGCAACTGTCGTTTCTTTGACCATTGAACGGACACGTGTGAGGGTTCCTTAATCTGACACATCGAAATCAAATCATTACAAGATGCCGCTGAAGATAAAGTTATTGAATTGTTGAGAAAATAATTCTCCAAACACCGAGAATAAAATAGTAAAACGTCAACCTTTTGTCGTAGATTTCCGCGAAGTTCTCGCTGTCGCCAGCTGGCAAAGTCAGGTATTCCCGCGGCTCGGCGCTCGACATTCCGTGACAATAAATCGTCATATTTCTACCACCAATTAACAACGGATATTCACCGTCCGTGGTAACCTTGAGTCGTTTCTGGATTTCAAGACAGGTGACTGGACCGCATTTTCTTTGATTGCACTTGCGCTTTCGTTGTGGCTTGTATTCAGCTGGACAGTGAATCCGCGCTACTGTATTGCCGGCTGCATTGTGGCAATAAAGCCTACGGATCTGCCGCCCTTTGCGTCCGCAAGATTGACTACACTGTAGAAACAAAGAGCAAAAATTAATGTAAAGGAAAATACAAGAAAAAAATTCGAAATGAAAAGATGAAGAAACGGAAAGGGGATAGAGCGACGTTGGTTTCGGAATAGTATTTCAAAGAATGCACTCACTTTTTTCCAAGGGCCAACAGTCCAATAATATTCATCACTGCACTCGCGTAGCTTACAAATCTGCTCGCTGACCGGCCTTTGATCCATCGGGCAACCTTCAGTTGGCGTTGGATCGATCCATCCGTACAGATTTACTCGATGACAAGTGACCGCGCGACGTTGCATTCCTTCGCCACATTCCGCCGAACACTTACAGGAAAATAAACATATTTATAAATCTCTTTTGCTTGCATTATACTAAATAAATGTTTATCGCGGCAAAAAAAATCAAGAAAAACGCAAACGCGCAGAGATCATTAACAACATTGATAATGTCGTGTCTTAATAAAAGTAATAATGAAATGAATGTTATAATGAAAGAATGTATCGACAAATCGAATGTGCAAATTATCACGAACAATTATTAATTGCAGTTGTAAACATTTTCTTTATCTCTCGATAATATTTTAATATTATTCGCTAAAAATAATTGAATTTTTACGCATTACAAATGTAATCTATCCAATTCAAGTTGAATATGCAATTTCTGCTTAAATCTTCCACCAATCTGTTGACAACTTGCTGATGGTTCACTTCAACCGGAACGATAACATACATTCTCTCATTATAATACGAAATTATGCAATCAATTTAAAATGGATCCATGCTCATGCGTAATCTGAAACAATAATATATGTATATCTATAATATATACCAGGTCACTATCATTTTATTAAAACCATAAACAACCAGTGGTTGTACGATAATATTCTGTGTATGGTGGCTGTATAATATGCGGTGTTTTACCTTCCCAGGATATTTTACTGAGGATATTAGTATTATGCATGAATATTACAAACACGGTAATATTCTCTAAATCTGCTAGGCGGAGTGCAAGTTATAAACACGTTAGTGATCAAATATCATAATTTTACACTCATTAAGTGAAAAATACTCTATGTATACATATTTCTCAATAAATGTAATGTAAGATTAATAACATGCATGAGGAAAGTCCATCGTTTGAAAGAGAATGTTAAATCGAACATCTCGCACGGATCTGATAATGATCCTGTGTGTTATCAAGGTACCATGCATCTTCCATAGTTCACTATAATATGTATGGAACCCATTATCCCTGTATGTACGATCAATCAGAATTAGTTATTTATGCCATCGTTGCAATAATTGTTATTCTCCCTTGCTGTAAATATACCAACATTCGGGTGCATGTAAAACTTGATTTTCACGTTTTTTTTTGTAAAGGTTGTGAAATGTTTATAAAATTGGGCATAGCAGCAAGGACAATGCTGGCGTAAGGTTGAGGTACCTCCGACCAGGTGCCTTCCTGCCAGATAAAATCGCAGGCAACACGTTGGCATAATCTCTGTGATTTTGGTTTGCGCGGTTTTGTTCTCAAGCACTGCTCGTCCTTAACAGGTACTTCCGGCCAATGATTGCTTCTTCTCATCGTACATTCCACCCTTCGTGTCTGAATCCCGGTGCCGCATGATTTCGAGCACTGCAAAATATTTCGATTCGGTGCAAACTGGCCATCGTCATCCGTGATGGTAAAATTTAGCGCTCAACACCACCGTTGCCCGATACCGGCATGTTCACGACATCGATAGAATTCCGCCAAATTGTTTTAACTGTTTTATTACGTTTATAGTTTATTAAAATAAGATGAATTAAGAGAGTTTTGTTTAGGACATCTCACTTAAAAATGGTTTTCCTAAAATGACCTAAAACGATGACTTCGTTCGTCAATATTTTCAAAGCACCTATATACACTTTATTTATTTTTTTCATTTATTTTTCATATAAAGATAAATGCCGATAAAACTTTAACTTTGTTGCTATTATGATGTTTTTTAATTATAGAAAGATTTATAGCGTTTGTTCATTGCATATTGATTTACTTCTTGATTATTCAGAGATTAAAAAATTGAAAAAGACACTCGCTTTAATAATAATTACTCCATATTTTAATATTATAATTTCACTAGATAATACGGTTTACTTACCGGAGTCCAATTAGACATTTTCCATCTGCGAACGATGTTAGAATCCAAACTATTCTCCCGGCTGCTTTTAGGATTGCTTCTGCAAGATTCTTTTTGGCACCTTCGCACGTGTTTCGGTTGCTCGTCGTTACATTCCTTGTCTGGCAAAGTTTCGCCGCGATGACTTTGACAGCGGATTTGACGATGTTGGAATCCATTACCGCATACTGCGTCGCACTAAATCATTAAAATCATCGAAAGCATCATTAGTCAGAGAATCACTATACGTATATTTTTATTTTCGCGAAACGTATCCATTTGCTGTATAAAAAAATGTATAATGTAATTTTATATCACGTTTAATTCTATAGAAGAAATAACATTCATGATATTAATTTTGTGTAACAAAATAAAATATTTCAATACCTCGCTCCAGTCGCCGGTATTCCAAGTCGGACACGGGTGAGGATTGCACGCGATCCTGACTATCGGTTGTTGATTAGAGTCACAATAATAGTCAGGCGCGACCATCCCAGTTTCCGAGGATATACATCTCGCTATCCTGTTTTTGTATCCGATATTGCATTTTCGCGAGCACTGTAACATGAATTATGAAATAGTACGAATTATAAACTGCAAACTTAAGAATTTATGAAAACTATAAAGCATGCGAATAAGCTATACATCTTAATAAACATATCGAATACAGTAAATAAGCCCACCTCTCCGTAAGCTCCTACGTGCCATTTGTAACCCGAGTGGAACGTAATTCCGTTGCTGTCGATTTCGTTTTCTTGTGGGAACGAATCTTCACGTGGGGGATTTGTTGAATACGTGATCGGCGGCAGGCTTACCTAAGAAAAAGGTAAGACTGTTCAAACTTTTTCATAGTATTCCGTGTTTCCGTTTTTGCTAATAAATTATTATTTAAAGTAGATCTTATTATTGTTTGTAATAGTTTAGCCTTTCTTTAAGAGTAATGATGTTGATTGCTTTCTCCAATCTTTTTTTCACACAAATTTATACACCTTCTAGTCTTTCTATGTCGCGATAATTATGCTACTAACATTATTTTGTTGTATTATATTTGAGCCTTTTGTAATTCGATTGTATTATTGTCCCAAAAAATTGCCTTCCTCAATAAACAGATAAATAAAATAAAATGCAAACTTACGACATTGGGACATGGTTTTAGCGTGCAGGTAACCGAAGTCTCTGGTTTCTCAGAGATGGAACATCCGTCACTCGGCGCACCATCTGCATTCTTGCAAACGACGTTTCTTCGCGACGTTCCCTCGCCACACGTTACTGAACACTGCACAACGAGAGACTGGATTCAACTCGGTAGCTTATTAAATGCACGGGGTAAAATTGTCCAATGTACTGTACCGGACTCCAGTCGCCGGCGTGCCACTGATGACAAGGACCGGCATCGCAGGCCTCCGTCGTTACGATCGGTGTACCGCTGCAGAAGGTGCGCGATACCACGCGATTCTCGACCTGGCACCAGGAGGCTCTATGCCGTTTTCCTACGCCGCAGGTCACGGAACACTACAAAACATTTCATGACACTCGTTAATTCAAATTATTTATGAATATTAATGAAAACTGCGTCAAGTGTTTAAACCGTGATTGGACAGATCAAAATTTTCTTATTAGAAGATATTGATCTTAAAAGAAAAATGTTTAAAGTGCAAATTTATCTTGTGTGTTCTTTATATATATACATATTAAAATATATTTCTCTATAATTAATATAGAATTAACATCTGATTGTGATACATCACGCGTCTTTAGCGCATATCTTACCGAACTCCACTCTCCTAGATCCCATTTCGGACAAGCCTCTTGATTGCACGTCCTCTTGAGATGCTTCTCCTGTCTGACGCAGTTCTCGTCTCGTACCTGCCTCTCGTTTGAATCAACGCATATCGCGCTCCTCAATTGCACACCGCCGCCGCACGAGACACTGCAGGCATTCCATTCGCTGTAACTCCAATGAGCGTCGTCGCAAGGGCCGACGCACGACTGATGCTCGCTCGGTTTCTCGATATGCAAGCAGGCGTGCGCCGGTATCGGCCGCGGAGGATGCGACGAGTCCAGCAAGATTTGAACGCATCGCGAGGTGACAGTTCGCACGCCCGGGCCACAGTGATTCGAGCATTCAGACATGGAAGTCATCTGCCATCTGAAAACGATTTAAATAGATTCAGCAACTGAAGTCATCACAAGTAAAAAAAACCATTTAAACACTTTGACCACGGTACACGCGTAAAATCGTATATTTCTTCCGTGTTTGTAAATTTTTAATTTTTCTAAGTAATATACTATTTATCTTGCGACTTCACACGCCTTCCTTACTTACTGTAGTGTGCAATGCGCGTTACATTTCTGACTTTCCTCCTGCGGTTTTTCCTCGTTTCTGCAATAAGCGTCGGGCACCGCTTCCTTGTGCTCGGTGCTCCTACATTCGGCCTTGCGATATTTCATACCCTGACACATTCGATTGCAGGTCGACCAATCGCTGAGCAGCCACGTGTAACTGTTTAGGATTCCTTTCGGTACAGTGTACTCGTAGGTGATTTGCGGTGGATAAACGTTCCCTACGGATAATACCTGGAATTCCGTATTCTTGGTTGAGCAGAGTTACATCGTCGGAGAAACTACTTTTAGCTAAGTGACGTAATGCAAAATGTAAAATGTAAACGGTGAACCTGCCTCCAAAATTAAATCGGTGGCGATAGGGCGGGAACTGTTCAGTCGTTCCACAACTGATTCCGGTCCGCTGTATTCAATAGTAACGCCAGCGTGTACGATCACCTTGCGATGCATTACCATAAAGTTCCCGTTTAAGATGTATTCGCCGTCTTCTCCAATTCTCAGCGCTGTATAATAATATACGTTGAAATTTTTTCAGAAATTAATAAAATGGAAAAATTTTCATAGAAAAACTCTAAAACAGCTAACATACATTATATTTGGTTCACAATAAATCTTCATGTATAATTTTCTTTATAACAATATCATGACAATACTATTTTTATATAAAAATATTATTCTTATTTAGATGTAACGGTTCCGTTAATTAAAAAATCTGTCGGAAACAATACAGGAAAATCTTACCGAGATAATTACTATCGTTGTGAGAGCCCAGCCATCCATGTTGTTTAATATCAATGTAACTGCTGCCGGCAGGGATTTTAGCTACCCTGGTGTAACCGTATACACTGGAATTGTAAGCGCCCGCAATCCTCTGACAAGTTGCGTTGTCGCCTCTGCAAACTCCGCAGGTGTCAAGTTCGGCCGTCGAATTCAAGACGTGATCGCATCCGGCGGGCTTGCATTGGCCGTTAACGCATATATGGAAAGTGTCAGGGCCGCAGGGTGTCCCATCGATTACCTTGTCGCGTAACATGTAATACTGATTGCTCTCCACTTGGCAGTACAGTTTGCAACGATCTTGTGGCAGTACTATAAAAAAAATATTTAAAAAATCGTATCTTCGGCCTTCGCATAACTTCCATGGAAATTGGAGATCAGATTAAATCAATTGCATAGATTAAAAGGATAAATTAAGAAATGATTAAATTATTGCTTACTTCTGGTATACTTTGCATGCCACTTAACATCTCTGGCAAGATTCTGAATGTTGAAATTGTTATTGTCGAATTTCGAGCATTGTTGTTCTCTGTAAAGAAAAAAAAGAAAAAGACTGAATGTTAGTATATACAAGAACAGATTATTGCGTGACTAATCAAGGCAATCACGTCCATATCACGTCGTTTATCGGTCAACTTGTCGATAATTAATCAATAGATCTTTATTTTTGCGGACTTGTGCAACACGACTTCTTCGTACAAGGCATTGAAGCACGTACCTGAAATCTGGGCTACCCGGCGGGCATTCTCTGGTACCGCAGTTGCGATATTTAACGCGCTCGCCAATACAGTAATTGCCGCCATTCTTCGGCGCCGGATTATCACATTCGCGATACTTCCTCTTGACGCCGCCGCCGCAGGTCCGCGAACACTCGCCGTATCTTCCCCATTCACCCCACTGGCCGTGCACCGGCTCGAGGTTTCTGCGCGAGACGCACTCGCCGCGATGACACCATTTATCGATGCCGCATGGTGTGCCGTCGGCCCAAGGCATGTGCTGAGTGTGACACTGCTGATGATGATCCCACAGTGGTGCGGTGCACCACAGTCTCCTACACACTGCCTGGCCGGTAACCGACCAAGCCCCCAATTTACTTCAATTCTTAAGCGAATTTCGTCGTAATAGCGCTACGGACTAGAGAAGTCAGAAATGAGGTTGTATTTCTAATAGAAAATATCTCCGTTTGTTATTGAATATTCCTCATTTCGCAAAGACATCGCGAATCCGTAGAATATCCAAAGACACAAGCTAAATGAAATGAAAATAAGTGAAAGAATAGAAAAATGTTGTCCGTAATACGACCGCAAATATGTGCTGGGCTTAATCAAACGCGTAAAGAGAACGTTTTCGACTTACCATCACTCACCATGTGGGGACAGATTCTGGATCCTTGCCCGAAGACGAGCTCACACTGTTTGTTCTCTGAATAGTCTTCGCCGGGCAGCCGACCGTTTTGTCTCTCCATCATTTTGCTGGGTTCGTCAAGCAAACAGTTGGCATATCCGGCTCTGGAACAAAAATCATTACAAATTAACACAGATTCCCGATCTTCCGTGAATCGAGAGAGAGCTTAGATGCTCGTTCACCTAAATAGTCTTTGAGAATTATGTTTCTTGTGACAACGTTTAAAATGTATTACGAGTGTGTAACAGTCGCTTAGAATCTCATTAAACCGGATTTCTGAGCGACGACGATGACTCGTTCCTCGACTCTCTTCGATGTCACGAAAAACTCGACATTGCCTTTCTCGATCGAAATGAATTTGTCTGGCCGACATCTGTTTCCTGGAAATCGGCGCGTTTGACGCAAACGGTTTATTCTCGGCTTTTCTATTCGTGCTTGAATCTTGATTCAAAATGCAATTTTAGAGCGCGCAAAACTTAAGCCTAAAAATGATCTTTAAGCAATTAATTAATTGTCTGATTATAAGAGTACTCGACATAATTAAATTATTCTCATGGGAAGAAGTTAGCAAAAACAAAGCTATTTAACTCGATTAAGACCATTTAAGCGTATTAATTTGAGACATACTAAGTGTCTCTCGCTAAATATATATAGACTTTAATTTATTTTGATAATTTTTTAAAGAACATAAACTTTTAAAGAAAAACTTTAAAATTAAATACGATTATTTATTTGGCAAATTTTTAATATATTTGAAAGTTAAATGCTAAAAGAAGAGGAAAACTTATTTGTTAAAAACTAACTTTTAAATAAATCTTTTGGTAAAAAATGGAACATTAACTAATGATCATTAAAGATGCCACGAGCTATATCGCTGTGAACAGAAAGACAAATCAACGCGGTCAACACAGACAAAAACCTGACATCGCATTACGTACTGTCTTAAACAAAGGTCACGAGTCAATTAGTAACGATCTCTTTCCAGAATGCTCCCCAGCACATCGTTTATAACCGAGTCATTCGCCAATTAATGACTGACTCACTCGAGAAATTCGGTGACATAGTGTCGGGAACACTTGGACCACTCCCAGGGAAAAGTATTATCGTCCAGCATGCGGGACATCACGTTGTGCACACCCGAACGGTTCCTGAAACCCGTGCACTTGGCGTCGTCGTCGTGCGGCATGTTAAGTCTGTAATACAATTCGGGTATTTCCTCTGAGTGCCATGAATGTTTGTAGAATAATAATAGTAACAATGCATACGAGATGTGGTGTAAAAAAAGAAAAGAACAAGATTGAGAAATCAGAGAATAGACACGTGGCAAGTAGCACAGCAACGATTTCATAAAGAAGACACGACGTATCTTTCACAGGAAGAATTTAGATTACCTCATTACATAAATAATGTAATATATAAGTTTTAAAGAACGCATCGTATACAGGTCGCATGCTTTATGACCGATAACATGCTTACACGTGACCAATCTCGTGCGCGATGGTAAACGCCGCGGCTAATCCATTATCCTGCACGATAGCGCACGAAGATCCAGGCGAGCACATTCTACCCAGCTCGGCCAAGCCCAAAGTGTCACAACGCTTTTGGCGCGGGTTGTGACATAGATTCTCTCTGAAAATTATTTTCAGTTTGTACATATCGCATGTCCTTAAGTCTTGGAGTTTCATTTTCAAAATTATTATTTTGGCAAATCCGAGTTAAATCGAGTTAAAACATTCCGTGAAAATTATAATTTGCAATTATTTTATATTCGTCATTAAACAACTTGTTAATTACGCTTCAACTTATTCTCAAATTTTTAAATTAATGAGATAATGAAGTTATGAATATATTTTAAATAAATACCGTTTTGTTATCTAATTCTATTATAAAAATTCAGTTTGTTTTAGACGATACAAAATTTAATTTGCCGTTTATAACTAGAAAAATATTGTTTATATAAAACAACATAAATTTTTACGATAAATTTCATATTATACATATAAGAATGTACATTTTTACAATATAGATTTTTCTGATAAAAACCTGGTTAATAGAAGCGCAGCATCGTGGTGTTCCGGAGAGGGTTCGTCAGGATTATTGTGTTTCTGCCACTGGCAGAATCGCTTTAACATTTCGGCCGCCGCGATTCCGTCACTACCGCTATGTTTGACGCCAAATACTTCCTCGGTCTTGACGATCTTCATTACTGCAATGCTCACCGGATTGCCGATAGACTGGTCCTTGTAGATTCGTGAAACCTATCTTTCCAGGGGAGCAGATGGGAATATGTCCGGTAATTCGGTTGCAACAAATTTGTCATTAATTACTTGTTTAGTCTCATTCTAATATGTTTCTTACTCGATTAAGGGCTCTATACATGTATATGTTAAACGAGATCTATTCTGGGACACCGTGTACACAAAGAATCTATTTCAATCTTTTGTCCGCGCTCTCTTTCATTCATAAAGAATTCATGAATCTAAAGTCGATCGATTGTTGTTGAGAAACACGATTGAATCATCGAACGGACGACAGGCGTGGGTTCGTGAAAGCGAACTCCTCGCAGGATGTTGCCCTCCGGTGAGGTGTGGCCTTCGCGTGGGATACATAACTGGCGTAGCGCACTCGGTAATGACCGCCGTGACGAAGCTAATTGTCGAATTACGAATCGACGTCTCCCATCTCCTTCCTCTTCCTCTTTTTTTCACTGTGTGTTTTTTTTTTTATTAAGAATTTACTTTGGAAGAACGTCCAATTCATCTTTATTTTCAGAATGAATAGTACCGTTTTACTAGATCCTTATCAATAGATTTAAAAATTACCACGTCTGTGTTGTTATAATGATAACACGAATTGCTCTTTTAAGACTTTTCGCAACTTTTTAATCAATTTAGAGACGATTTGTTTATCATTTATGCACCCTCCTAATTTTTTTTATTGTATTCTTTTACAAGAAAAAGCTTTAAAATATTACTAAAATCTATTTAAAATTAATTAAAGAATATTTTTTTATCATCCCTTTTTTTTAAGTTTAGATCAATAGAAACTTGCTATTTTAAGTTAATTACTCAAAAAGCTACAGCTACCTCGATGTTTTTGCAATAATAACAAAATAAATTCCAAATTTATCAAAGATAATCATTAAAGTCAAGACAGCGCGTTGTAGGACATCATACATATATATGTAAACGAATGCATTAAACGTGCCGTGCATAATTTTTTATAGAGAAATGTAAGGGAACGCGTCTGACGCTGTCGTGACATTAATACAGAAACCTAGGAAGCACAGTTAAATATTTTCAAATTACGTTTGAAGAGAATATGTACCCACCGTGCTCATCAGGACAAGAATGTAGCTGACCAAGCCAGTGCCATGATATTCCACCATTTTCGCATCAGCTACCACCATGATCTCGATGAAATATTCACGCGGTAAGGCACGCCGCGGCCTCCACGTCACGAAGGGATCCGCGTCCATCTCCGAGTCCTGTGCGTATTCTTCGTTTTGATAGCCGTGTTCACGAGCCACACTGTAATACCTAGAATTCGTAAGACGTACACTACAGATTCGTTACAGAACGTCCCAGAATATGCAGGAAGCGTAGCGTTGTTCCTCGTAAAGATTGGAGTCAACTCTTCTGCAAAAAGGTTGCGGGAGAATTCTATTATTGTAAATTAAAATCCGCTTTAAATTGCACAACAAATAACGTGCTGTAATTTATACGTTTAAAGCTTCCTCAATGGCTTACAATCCGCAAAATATTAGTGTCTCTCCAAGAATTACAAGAAATAACACTATGCATTCATTTGGCCTCCATTCTGGAACATCTCACTCACTATAAACGCAGTAAATATCTAATTCAAGAATCACTCGGTAAGTTTAATGGATTAAGGACCGCAGTAGGAAATAAATAATTGAAGATATAAACTTGAGAATAAATAATATTCTCTTTTCAGATCTACATAAATTTGCATATGTGCCTAATACCTGTCGTCGTAATCCAATCTTTGAAAAAAATCCTGGCGATGCTCGGTCAGCTCTGTGAATCGCTCGTATTCCTCTTCCTTCTCTCTAGGAAACCGCTCCAACGATGCGGTTTTCCGCGTCAATGATCTACGCTCCCGCGAACGCTCCCCGACGTAAACTTTACGAGCGGAACTATCGTCTGTTAATGGGGAAGGGATGTCGTCCGAGTCGTAATCTGTCAATTATGAGCATGCCAATTATAATCAAATCAATTAGTTCGGCATTTAATAGGAGAGAATCCGCAAGGATATCGTTCGCCGAAGTGAACAATGGGTATATCGCATAGTCGCAGACATTATAGATCCGAGGTCGGCGACTATTTAAAGCGAGACCGCGGTCTATCCCAATAGGCGATAGATGTGGAAAGAGACGAGAAAATTTCGACGGTGTAGTATCAACGACGTTGTTTTGTGGGCAGAGAGTACGCGCGTCGCCAAGCTGTCTCGATGGTACATCAGAATCCGCCCGAGGGAAGACGTAAATGCCTGAACCTGTTTTGGTACAGGTGGTCGTGCGAGTATGCGTTGAGTGAAAAAAGACGCGACGCTTTTTCTTCGAAGCCTCGTGAAGCACGTGAACATGCGTTTCATATATCGGAATAAACGTGGACATCATGAGATTCTGGTCCGGCGCGGTAGAATAAATAAATGCTTCTTGACTTACCCCCGTTTACCCTCGACCAATGATGGAACCAGTATTAATATACTATTGCGACCGGTATTAATACGCTATGGATATTTTATGTCAATTCTTCTTAACGATATGTTTACGAATATATGAATATATGAATACATTAATGTAATTTTATTATCAATGCGTGTCAAATTTCAGATATAATCATATTATAAATGAATAGTAACGACGAATAATTCTCATTCTATTGAAAAGCGACAAAAATAAACTTGTTCTTTAATCAAATAAAATATCAAGATTCCCATTTTGTTCGATAAAACGCTGAGAATTGATTATCGGTATATTGCGATATAGACACCGTTGAAACAAATTCGTCGATTTGAGTTGATTTTCTTCTGCATTCTTTCGACTCGCTTCTCCGCGTCAGAATGACCCGCTTTTCTCGACCGTGTCACTAACGAGCTACTCCACATACCACAACGGATAACGTATCGTAAATAAAATCGAAATAAGTGAAACTCTTCTTATTTACCGATCACACCGCAATTGCGACTTCTAACTCCATTTTCGGGAGTATCAAAGTCATCGTTCAAATTAATCGCAGCCGTGGGTACGCGGTAGAGCGCATGTTGTAACGAAGATCCAAGAGAGTCCTTGTCGTCCTCGCGCCAATGTTCGGTAGGCTTAATGAAATAGCTGCCCATCGACGTCTTCATGTGACCAGTCTGAAAATCGCAATAGAATTTATGAAGTACGTATGTACAAGTACGATACCTAATTGGTATAAAATCAGCACATCTGGATAAAAAAATCCACTTATAGAATAAGAGTTTTTCAAGGTTTTCCGTTTCTGAGAAAATGAATACTTTTCGAATAGGGAAGGGGTAATCGCGTCAAGAATCTCTCGCTCGAGATAAACCATTTCTTAACGACTAGACGGAATTACGCTGAAATTATTTATAAATGCGACGTTTTATATAATCAGTTTATTACACATTGCACCGTTTACGTGAAATAAGAGAAGATTTCACGTTTATTTTAAGTATAGCGGCGACTTATACAGACGCTATTAGAAGAGCGTTATTTACAAACGGAGCGCCACCCGTTGTTATCCCATCCGCCAACTACGATACGTTAACTTGCTTGATTAAACATTCTAACGGAGATGAACTCTCTGATTTATTTATTTTTTCGGAAATACAGACTCTCGGCACTCGCGCACGTGCGCCGCGACGGGAGCGCGCAGGCCTCACCTATTTCAAATACTTGTGACTTATAGCGCGTGGACTTTGTTATAGTTACATTATCAAAGATCTCGGGCAACTAATTTGGTTGGAAAATGGTTGCGCATTCCAACGGCTAGACCCGAGAGCATACAAGAGCAAGGACGTTCTTCAGCATACGAATTACTTGATGTTATATAACGTGACTTCCTGCCGAAACTGTCGAGCAATAAAATTGAGGATAGGGCGACTTAGCCATTATCATATAAATAGCGCTAAATTTCTCGAGCTCCCAAAACGAATTTTTTGATAATACTGAGAATCAACGGAATAAAAATTTATATTTTATTACATCGAATTCTGATGTGGGTGAAGAAAATCGGAAAGTTACAATAACATAAAATTTTTTCGCGCAAATTCAAGGTTTATCTAATGAAAAATTGAGGATAGGGCAATTTAGCAATTATTATATAAATAGCGCTAAATTTTTCGAGCTCCGGAGCGAATTTTTTGATAATACTGAGAATCAACGGAATAAAAATTTATATTTTATTGCATCGAATTCTGATGTGGGTGAAGAAAATCGGAAAGTTACAATAGCATAAAATTTTTTCGCGCAAATTCAAGGTTTATCTAATGAAAAATTGAGGATAGGGCAATTTTGCAATTATTACATAAATAACGCTAAATTTTTCGAGCTCCGGAGCGAATTTTTTGATAATACCGGGAACCAACGGAATAAAAACTTATATTTTATTGCATCAAATTCTGATGTAGTTGAAGAAAATCGGAAAGTTACATTAACATAAAACTTTTTCGCGCAAATTCAAGGTTTATCTGATGGAACGAGAAAGAGAAGTATTTCCCAATGAGATTGCCCGCTTGTCGCAGCGTATAGATAACGTGAATGAAACTTTACGTGACGCTATAGCTACAATCATCGGCCGTAAGCAACGCAGCTCCGTACGCATCGGCCGTAAGCAACGCAGCTCGATTCACTTGTGTTTGCGATTTGCATTCTTGCAGACATGCGCCTTCTCTATTCCGCGGCACAAAGACTGACTTGAGGATTACCGAGAACTCTCTTGGCAGGAACGCCGTCTTTCTCCCTGTCTCTTTTTCCTCCATCTCGCTCCGTTCGCTTTATCTTACCCTTTCTCTCACCCATCTCCCTTTTTGCCTTTTCGATCGGCCAACACACAACTATACAGGATGGTAACGACCTCGCGATTATCCGCTGAAGCAATTCATCGACCTTTCGACAAGCAGAGCTGATTCAACGTGTCCCTCACGTCATTCAGCGAAAATGCCGCTCGTTAATTAATAATGCGAAACTCCAAAAATACCGTCGCATTTATCCAGACAGTCAGGACGGGTGTTTACATAAGATTCCTTTGCCGTAATCGCCTAAAATGTCTTCAGTCTCTTCGACGATTGACGAAAACATATCTGGAAGAGATTAGAAAAAGGTAAGAAGGAGGAATTTAACGTGACTTTCTCTCACTTCTGAGTTCGTAGTTCAATAAAAGGTTGTTACAGAGAAAACGCGGAAGCCTCAAAAGAATGGAATAAATTAACTAGCAATTTTCAAGTGTTTCCTCACGAATATTCCAGCGAGAAGAAGCGATGTCAGATCGTGAGCAAGCATATGCCTACTCCGTATACTGCGAACCATAAAAATGCTGACCGTATCTTATATCCTTCGCGCCTACAGCCGCGCTTTCGTCTCCAGAACGCGTGCATTATATTTGCACATTGCCGATTGTTTTGACTCGACGTCGCTTCCATGCCCGCAGTTCCATGTTTATGCTAAAACATCAAAAACCGTGTCGCGACGACAGAGTTAAAAAACAGCGCTATCGGCCAATAATACCGAGAAAGATGTGCTCCCCGAGCCGTGTTACCGAGAAGAAAAAATATGCGAGACACCACGTGTGCATAACGTTTCGCCGTGCGGGGCCGGCCGGCTTAAATTATAAAGGCGGTTAGGGTACCAGGCCAGGCCAGAGTTATCTTTATTTAGGTTCCGCTTAATACACGGGGTATAATACATCATAATAAAAGGTGCCTGGGCTGTAACGCGCCTTGCGCGGCCTGTACGAACAGAGACAATAATAGACTGCAGTAATTTGATACAAGAACGCGTCTGAATATTTTAATATTAAACGTAAATTTCAGCTCTTTAAGACCCTTTGAGAGAATTATTATTATTTTTTTTAATTCGGAGAATCTTTTTTAATGCAAAATAAAGAACGATCTTAATATTTTATCTAATTTAAATAATTATTTTTTTTAGTAATTTGACCACGATATTATATTTATGTAAAGTTTTATAAAATTATTAAAAACATCGCTAATGATAATAGTAATAATAATAATAATATGAGCATTTAAATATTCGAATTATTTCTTACTAGAAAATATGATTGTTCAACGCGCGTATCACGGGTTCTTTAAACTTTTAACTTTACATTCACTTTTGATATCTGAAAAACGTTCGTGTCTTATCTTAACGCCTTTTATCTTAACCGAAACAGAAACAGAAAGTTGAAAGGAAACTTCTTAGATGAGTAAAAATTGTCGTTCACAAACAAATTGAGCGAATAAATTAATTAACTTATAGCTTGCAACGCTTCCGCTGTTGTACAGTCGGGACACAAATCAAATTCGGCGTTTCTGTAGCCTGTCTTTCATGACGAGATGATCCTCGTTAAGGCGGCCGCACAAAATGTCATCACAGACAAAATATCTCCAATTAATTCCGCCTATTATATTACACATTTCTGTCAAGGTCGTCGGGTCGACCCAAAACTGGTCGTACCGGCTCGAGTAGAACTTGCGGATTTGCTTTCTTACGATGCTGCCCCGTGCCGAAAAAACAATATCGAGTTTCTTAGCAAATTGAGTGCTTCGAACGCTGCGAACATTTTAGCAATTTAAAAGATTGTTCACGGAGCACGTAAAATGATATCATGTACAAGTTTTTTATAAAATGTAAAAGTCAAGAAGTTCGGAAAGCCTTTTAATATGCCAAATAATTGAGGAGAGATTACGCCGGACGCAACAATCGTTCTTTTATCATTCGCATCTGTAAAATAAAAGCATTTTTTTTTAATATCTAAACAAAATTATTTTTATAAATTGTTATAAGACACGATCGTTAAATTTTGAAATCATAGAAAGATATACAGATTCTAATTAAAAGTAATCGGAAAGAACAAACTTTGACGTATATATAATTATATTAGACTGATATAAAAGGCCATTTGTTAAAACTTGTGTGTCGCCAGCGCAAAAGGAGGCAGGGAATTAATTCTCGATCTTACATACAGATCGAGTATGATTTTACATTAAGTATTCATCCGCAAGCTTTTCCCATATTCATTAGGATAAGATACAAGAATGTTAACATCGTTCCATTCGTTATCGCTCGATCGCCTCGTCAGCAGAATCCCGTACGGTTCGTAATAGAGAACTCGAGCTTCTCCTAATAGCGCAATCTGTTATTACGATGATTCGTGACTGAGATTTAAACAAATAAAATGATACGCGACGATTACTGAACCACGAGAAATTATCTTGGATTTCTCGCCACGCGCGCACGGTCTGCTCTTGACGGCCGCATATATCATACGTGTCGAAAGGCGTATTAAATCGGTACATTACGTGCACTTATACTGTTAACGTAAGACATCCGTCGAAACTACCGGATGTTTTTCGCGTTGCGGATTCTCTTTGCTCTAATTGGAAACGATTTTTTTCTTTTTTTCAAAAATGTCGAGACGCGTGACTGAGGTCTGAAATTATGGGACGCGTAATTAAGGTCTTGAATTATGGGATACGTCTAATTAGATCAGCTTAAAAAGGAAAGGCAACAAGCTTATAATTTTCAATTTCTTTGCGCCGGGAAACCGAAGGCGGTAAAAAGGATTAGCGGATATCGGAAAATGATGAGGAGAGCTCGAACGATCGAGATAACGACCGAGATTCGCTCGCGTCTCGCGAGCAGGGTCGAATAATTAGGTCGAGTGGCTCGGCTCGCTATCGAGAGTAAAGACATCACGTCAAGGCTCGGCTCAACCGGGTGCTTGCTTCTTCCTATTTCTAATACGTCTGAAACAGACGGCCGATTGATCGGCCCAACCTTGCCATGGCTAAATTAAAGCATGACCCAAATCGCTACGAGGAACGTTAAACAAGCGAGCAAGTTTTTCTATTTCACTCCCAGAGCCTTTCTTCCCCAGGAAGAAAATCGAAGTTTCGAAAAGGATCGTGACAAAGATCTTAGTAGCGGAAAAGAGCTAACAAGAACCTCGAAGGGAGTCAAACAAGAACGCAGTTCGCTAACGTTCGCAAATCTATTTACGTTTTACTAACAATTCTTCTTATAAAAAACTGTTTTGATCCCCTTTTCATCGAAGTAGCTTCTCCCGCCTATTCGAGAACAAAACATCACGATCACGGTGATCAATCTTATACATATGTATACCGCATCGCCCTGAAAAAAACT
This sequence comes from Temnothorax curvispinosus, assembly GCF_003070985.1. Lineage (NCBI taxonomy): Eukaryota > Metazoa > Arthropoda > Insecta > Hymenoptera > Formicidae > Temnothorax > Temnothorax curvispinosus. The sequence goes on from NW_020212990.1 coordinate 65,767, forward strand.
TGACAGAGGATCTTTATGCATCTTGATGAATCTCTGATGGATCTTAATGAATTTCTTATTCAGGCTTGCATAAGATAATCGGAAGAAACGATCTTTGACGAAAACTCTAAACTGTTTCAGAACGGACTTGACGTAGGAAACAATAGGGGGAAAAAAATCAAAGGCCTCTTCATCCAACAAGTCACAATGGCGACTGTGACTTATCGGAGAAGAAATTTCAGACAGTCTCTAGACAGTCCCGGACACGATGTCGAAGATTAATTTATTCGACGGAATGCTCGTTTCGAAGAATCGATTGGAGGACGACAACGTCGACAACTAGAATTTCCGCGCGCGTAAAGATGCCTGTCATTTCCTCGATATTTCGCAAAAGCATATGGCTCCTTCGCAATCGCGAAGGGACATTGCGACAAACGCGCGACGTCCACCACCGTGTCCGGTCGTGATGTACGAGCCGTCTCGCGCAATAAATTCGCTCGCGGAGCGTCGCAAATAACTCTCCTCCGGTCTCTAACACCTCTTGATATAAAATTCAATCGTATCGCGGTCTACGGTTCCCATGGAACGCCCGCAGTAGGTGTTGCGGCGGATGACCAACCGCGCATTCCCGCTGAATGGCTCACGGAGTCGCGCAACTCGGACGATTCCCGAGGTGTTTGATATACGATCGAGTCGTTGTATCTTTTTTTTTTCTTTCTTTCGGAATCGGCTTTCGGGTAGAGACGCAGCTATGCGATTCCATCGAACGCGAGTGTGCGCGCGGCACGTGTGTAATCCAACAAATCACATAAAATGTATACCATCCCGCGCGATATACACGCGCGGCTAATGCCTGCAGGTCTATGCGGGCCTTGAACCTATTTTTTGCGTGCAACTATTTTCAGACATCCTCGCGTATGTACCGTAGAACGTATCTCGCTTTCCATCTCTTTTTTTCCCGTCATTTGTTACTGAAAAATAAATTACAATTTATCACTGAACTACTTCTAATTTGTAGATTGACGCAACTTGTCGTATCATTGCTTGTTGCATCACATTATTATACGCAATAATAAGTAACTCCATTACGTAAAATTTCGCATTGTGCAATGTCTCGTTTGTTTGAGTATATATTAAAAATTCGCGATCTCTCCCGGAAGCTTAACGCGGCTTTATACTTATACCGGGTCCTTTGGAAAGTGGAAGCAAGTATAGCTACAGGTTTTAACGCGCGAGGACTTCTAGTTTCTCTCCCGGTGCCACGTGTGCATATTTATTACGCCCATAAATTAGGAGAAAAGTGAGTAAACTCGACGATACGTTATTTATTATTATAAATTACCGTCGATCCCTTTGGTATATCAGCGATCGGCTAACGAAACATTTTACAGCGAAGTAGCTTTGAAGAGAGATACCGAACTCCAGAAAAAAGGGTCGACGAACTCTGTGCCTCGTGATAATCGTAACGTTCCAACGCTATGAAAAGAATTCCGAAGTTTGGGGAAAGTGTCGAAGCTACAAATGATCAATTTCAAATTTATGGGAAAAGAGAAAATCAGGGACATTTATAAAGAACGATTTTTTTCCGACAAAACTAAAAATATCTTATGTGAAAAACGTCAACTTAATTTTACGTCAAACGATAGTAATGTCTTTGTCGTTTTACGACGACGTAAAACAATTTAATGTTAACGCACCCGGATAAAAGGTCGCGACGACGGATAATACTCCCTTTTAACATCGCTATCTTTCAGCTTCGTGTTGCAAGTGTGCAATCGTAACACACGGCGCGGATCGTAAATATTTACAAAGTGCGGTGAATCGGTGTGCGCAATCGAGTGCAGCATATAGCATTTACGATTAATGCACGTGTGCGATTCGAGAGGCGTTCCTCCCCGGCACTTCCGGCATTCACCAAAAATCAACTTGTGCCTGCGTGTATTTTTATAACAACGACAACGATGCCGATAATTAAAATAACGGTAACAACGACAGCCCGATGTAGAATTCACCGAGCGATGGAAAATATATTTAGCGTCCCAACGCGACTTTATGCTAATCGAGCTCACGCTACGACGGAACACAAAGCTCCGGGTAGATTTATCATCTTCATAATCGGGTGGAATTAACTGGCCTGCGCGCGCGCGACGCGTATAAAGAATCGCGGCCGGGACGACGGTTTTCTGAAGCTTGATCTCTGACTCACCATTCCGTGACAAAGGCTGACACTGACCGCTGAACTTGGATCGCCGTCGACTGACCCGCTGTAGAAGCAGCCCAAGTGATGACCGGCGTGTTCCCTCCTCGTTGTGTTCTCGCTCATGTGTGTCACCTGCATCAACGTCATCGTGAGAAAAGGCTAATTAAGGCTGTCAATTAAATAGCGAAACGGCCCACCAGAGTAGCGGCTCCCAGCTCGTTTCGCTTCAACCTCTCTCTCTCTTTCTCCGGTTTTTGTACAAAGATATCGCGATTATAAAAACAGTTATAATTTTATGACGTTTTAGGCAATTATGTAAGATGATTTAGCAACGGAGAGGAATGTCACTCGATCGGTTCCTCTCACCTTTATGTCGGGAGATACAAAACTGGCGTCATGTGCCAGCCGCAAGCGAAATCGCCTTCCAAAGGCGGTAAATTCGTATTGCGGGTGAGGGTCCCAGACTTCGGCCGTTGCGTGCCGAAAGTGACCACTGTGATGCCTCTTCGCCGTGGAAAACTGCTCGGCTGAAAACACGAAGAAATTTGGTTAAATAGAGCAGATTACAAACGAAATGAGATAATCAAAAAATTAGAGGGAGGGTATAAACAGGAACCTGCTAATAATTTTCAATTTCGACACACATTGACGTATGTATATATATCTTCTGTATAATTATATATTCTAGTGCTTGAACTTATATACGGATTTTGTATACAATTTCAAACACACATACACATACACGTATATTAAGGGAGATTCTATTTATGTACTTCAGACACTTACGTGGATCTTCATACTGATTTTGACTAATTTTTAAAGGCTTGACGTACTCCAGATTGCCCTTAGCGGACGGCAACATGTCGATCGACGACGTGCCATTGAATTCTTTCGTATTTCGTATTCCTTCGGGAAGCACTGAAACAAAAACCAATTAATCGTGTATGATTTATATTAATAAAAAGCATTTAACGTTTTAACAAATTTTGACAAAATATAGTATCTTCGTAGCGTTTATTAATTTAAATAATCTGAACAGAAAGTTTCGAAAATTTACATTTCGAAACTTATATACAATTAGAATAGACAATTCAGTGAAAACCACGCGGGTCTCCTTCAACTTGCATAAGCAGGTAAAAACGTGTCGATTCATTCGAGTCTCATTTTCCGTTAGTACCCCTCAGCTTTTCTCTCGAAAGAGATCGTCAGTTATGTTATTTAACCACTAGTTAAAATTTTATTATCGATCGCGGATATTTTTATTCGAATGGCAACGTTAAATATGACTCATCGAAAGATAAAACGGCTTTATACGCTCGAATGTTGACTGACACTAATTACCAAGCGGCCGAAGGAGCCAATCTATTAGTATAAACTGAGTAACTGCGCGTAATTACGATAGGCCAGCACATTCTACGATGTTTCTACGAGCATCTTACCGATTCTCCGCGATCCGGTCGGGCGATTTGCCTTGTCTTTTTACGTTATACGTATCGGGCGTTTATTATACACCGGAGTGCGATTCAATGTTCACTAATTTAGGTTTAACGGCGAACCGTGGAACACCGGTATGGGACCTTGAGGAAATTGTTCGCGGAATAAACGCGGCGAGCGGAATCGCCTCGCCTAATTATATCGGACCCTACCTATAACACTCCCCGGCTCTCCCGGTAGTACGGCGTCTGGAGGAACACATACCTTTCACACGCACCGGTTCTATAATTAACGCACGACAGTTTTCGCGAGAGACGTATCGAATGTCAGGTCTGAATCACGGGTCATGAGATAAACGCCGGAATGCCTTACAAACCGAATTTACGATCTCGTATATATACACACGGCGTGTGCCCCATACGCGCACACACGCCCGATCTTTTTTTATCTCCTCTCGAATAAAATATCAAGAGACGTGTGCTCGCGAAAAGGAAACGCTATGCAGCTGTATATATGTGGCACCGTGAAAGATTACGGAACAAAGGGACACCATGTCGCGCGCCGGGTAGATTAAGCCCGGTTGCAAAACGCGAACACGTGGGCGAACACTAGGAGAGTGCAGCGTCGAGCCGTTGCACAATTCCGGGACGTTACGCGGATATTCAAATGGGAAAGGCGAGACGATCTTGGTAGAGCCAGGTAGATCTTAGGTCGCGCTGAAGACATCGTTGGCTGCGTAGTTATCCGTTTTGTTATCCGTTCATTTGTTGCCAGCGTGCTCGGCACGAATGCGTTAAGGTCTCTACCCAGGCCGATTTGCATAGCCGCCGCATCAGTATACGTGCACGCACAACGAGATCATTCACGTGTGTCTATCATTATGACGCGTTTAACGTAATGAGACGCAACAAAACGAGCGGATATCTTGTATATTAAATGCGTAATCGATCGATTTTTACCGCGCGTATACCCATTACGCAACGTTCGTTTGAATAGGACATTATCCTCAACATTAGACGGGCACTTCTCGAGTTTTAACGAGTCATGTTTAGATATTAGATATAAATGATCTTAGATCAATCTCGCACTTTGATCCACGGATGTTCTGAATCAAGCCTCTCTCCATTGAAAATTCGATGGAGTTACTCATCTCACTCTTTATCGCATATATGACTGAATTTGATGATAGAGATTTTTTTCTTCATTTGCGGATATATGTAGATAAAACGCTGCGGTATGCCTGTAAGTAACAACAAGTAGATCAGGTTTATATATTCACGCGATAAAAAAGGAAAAGTAATAATCTTGTAGATTTATGTAACGTGTAATAATCTTTGCAAGATACCGTTAACATGCATCAAATGCTAACTTTATACTATTGCCGTCGTTGGCTACATTTTTTAACTGCATTTCTTTAATTACAAAGCCTGTCTAAGAAAGAAGAAGGATCGGAGGGCTAGAGTAACTGCCCACTGCAAGAAGAAGATACTGGTTAAAGAACACTAAAGTCTTTCCTTAGTCGAACTACAAGACAAAGTCCAACAATAAGAAAAAGAAGAAGAAGAAGAAGAATATATGCAATGCAAATGTAATGCATTGATGCATAAGTATCCATCTAACGAGCGTTGCAGTACGTTCCCGTACGTTAACGACCTAAAACAGAAATGCGCGGTCTGTGTACGCCAGAAAAACTTAAAAACACGCTATATGTGTTTAGCATCTCGAAATATACGTCACCACATCCAAACGCGTGGCGAAGTTTACGTTTTCGTCACGTTGCACGATGCATTTCGTTGCCGTACGCGCGGAACTGTTTGCCGAAACTGCAAGGAGTAAGAGTAATTGTCCGTTTCAACTTCCTCCGCGCGAAATTCATCTATAAAGCGTATTATTCCTGAAAACATCAACGGAAACGTGCCGGACGTGCGCTACCCCCTTTCGAACGACACGTTTGTTTTGCGCCCTAAAATTCGCAAAAAGAATCCCTTCCCTCCCAACGGTAACAATAACCGCTTCCGTTCCATTTCTATAAGCGAGACGTGCGAGTAAGCCATAAATATCTTCTGCATTTTAAGTGCAGAGTTAAAATTACATCGTAATTTTTCGCAGTGATTTCGCGCGAGAAGGGAACGTTGTATTGCATATTTATTATTGCAAGAAAGCAAAGTATGCGCGACAATTACATTTGCAAAAAAGTTAACTTATCATCGAATTATCCTATCCGATAACGAAACAGCTGCAGATAATTCGAAATCATTCCTCAAAAACCTTGAATATGAAGAGTCCTTGAAACGTTCTACAATTCTTTCGCATACGCCAGAAACGCCAATTACTGTTTCTTAGAATAATAATTAAAATTTTTTCTGCCTCTTTTATTAATAATTACCACGGTAATCCTGTTGATTGTTTAATTGAAAGTTGGAATGATAATAAAACTCTATAAATAGCAGCCGCAGCTTTTACGCACGTAATCATATCTCTGCGGTTATGTCGAAAAGAAGAGATAACAAAAACTAAATTAACGAAAGAAAAGAAAATACATAATCTCCATATTTCGATATGAACCACAAGACTTCTATTCTATCTTATCAATATTTCTAATATGTTTTCGCACATATTGAAACAGAGAAAAATTAGAATAATCCCCCGTTAAAAACAATCCCCCATTAACGCCTCTAAGAGAAGTTATATTGCTCCGTAAGATTTAAAGAAATAATTTTTGCCAGGGATACGTTCTGCGAACCGACCTACAACGAAATCTCTGGGTGTCACGTGTCGTTGAACTGTGGCGTTTGGGTGACATTGTTTCCCCCACGTACAAAAGATCCATTCTCATTACTGCCAGACCGCTCCTCTCGCGTAAACGTTTACGCTTCGTCTCGGCTGTGCCGAGTGACACTCATTCGCCTGCCTCTGCCGTGCCACAAGGCGGACACTGTTCGTGAGAGAAAGAATGTCTGCAGTGTCCCGTGCGCGTTGCCGTTTAATTACCGTATCGAAACACGATCCTGGAAACACACGAGAGACGTAAATCATCCAGCCGGAAAATACGGAAGATCGACTAAAAATATAATCCTCACTCTCTAGATGTATTTTCTCAATTTAAGTTAAAAATTGCCCAGAATTCTCCAAGGCTCAAAAGAATGTTTGATCGTACCGTTAACGAAGTCATTAATTTGTATTAATTTAATGGAGAGATTAAACGTATCATTGAATTATTAACTACGTATGCAAGTGCGCTTAATCTTACCACACATGTGGCAGTATAATCTGTTTCTTTACGACTTCTGGATATAGATAAAATCTCCTTCGCGTTTCACTAACTACTTACTTCTGAGGCAATGTGAAAGAAAGAGTTTCGAAAAGGAAGAGAGAAAACTTTTCTAGGTTCACAAACTGAGTTAGAAATGTATCACGCTTACGCAAGTAAGTTGTAACTTGCTATATGCCCAGTTTCATCGGCAAACATGATCTCAGCGAATCGTGTTAATAACTTTTAATGCAGACATGTTTCAAGAAGGCAGTAAAGTTATATCTCACTTTGCAGAGTCAACTGCAACGTCAGCACGGCAAATAAGTTTGGAGCACGGCAGTTTATTCTGAATAGCGACAATATAAACACTTGCCACCGTATTATTACTGAACTAGATTAGATACTGCAGAATTTATGCAACCGATCGGTCGGTCGAGACGAAAGTAAAACGTGTTAATGTCAATGCCTATCAATTTGAATACTTACTCCAAGTATACATACTACAGTTAATAAATAGATCTATATTATTTCTCGAAATTTTCCTCTCTAATAAAATATATCCCTGACACAAAGAATTGACTTTACATCCGTAACATAATTATTATAAAAAATAATTCGAATTCTCATTTGAAAGGGAAAACTTGAATACGATTTTAAAATCGTGGAAAAATTAAATGATGTGAAAAAATTAATTACGTATATACTACAAGAAAATATAGCGAAAATTACGTTATCAGAAATCTATCTTCGACATCATGCAGGAACTGCGAAAGAATAAAGCAAGGTCTGCCACGCTAAAATTTATTAAAAATTGAACGGAGCGGGATAACGGAGCAAAGGTGGCACAAAATTGCGGGCGGCATTGGTGCCGCTAAGGTTCAAGACCATCGAACGCTAGCGTATCGTCCCAGAGTACCGGCTGGCTTTGGCTATTTTAACTCGAATATAGTCTCAGACGTAAATTATGACCGGTGCGACCGATATATCCTGCGAAGCACAGTGGTCCGAGTTCTGTAGATCCGACCGAAATGTTTATACGGACAAGAGGCTTGAACGTCTGGCAGCAATATCGCATCCTATGCATTCGCGGCGCCTCGTCAGCGCCAGAGTAAATCTTTCCGAGGTGCTTCAAACATCATTCGGTTCTTGGGTCAATCAAAGATACGACGTTTCGTAGATCTACCTGCCTGTTCAAGCGATTCCCGCGTTCAGTCCAACCAAACAACGAATTTTCTCCCATCTGTCGAAACAAATTATCAGTCTATTTCAAGATCGTTTATAGCTTCCGAGTATCTAAATACACGCAAGGCGTGTTAAATGTTAATATACAATTCAAATACACGAAAACGCATCGCTCAATCGAGGCCCTCGACAATACTTGTTATCTTATGTTTTATGCAAAAACCTAAAGTCCTCTTACACGAGATACGCGCGCTTCCTTTAGAATTTCAGTGAAGTCCGTGGTATTAAATCAAGATTATTATTCAGACATGACACATAAAGTAGCGTAACAAAGCTTCGACGTCTTCGAAAATTTATCGATGTCGCCTTCTAATAACCGGTCAGCCTGTTAAGAAAGAAAGGATGTTCATTGCGTGGGAGAGCAAGAGGAATGGAGTTCTCTGATCAAACACCTTCCAGCGAATGCTTTTACAGGAACGTATAGACACAAGATTGCTCTTTCTCCTCGATCAATATGGATCTATTACGAATTCGAGTTCGTCGTTGTCGATGTCAGAAGTTAAATTGGAAGAGCCCGGGGATCTCGAGAATGCGGGTTTGTACAAACACGTATACGTCGCTATACATCCAACCTCCTGCCTAAGCGAGATAGCACGATGAGGTGACTTGGGCAAACTCGTTAATAAAGAATTTCCGTAGGTGCATTGCATTCGTGCGTTACTCCGGACATTTACGGAGAGACGGTGCGTTAGCACGTTGCTGCATCATGCCGGCTAATATGGGCTAACAATCAAGGCCTCGCTTGAACGGCACGCAACACTTTAGAACGTAGTCCAAGAGCAACTAGTAATGGAACTCAGGAAACACGGCGCGCGGCGCGAACAATTAAAGTATATACCCGAAGGGGAAAATTGCAAAATCGACGGCATGGCGTACTGGCGATTATAAGAAGACAACTTTGACAGCGTTTTGCGTCTCGCGAGGATATAAACCGTGTAATATACAGACTGGTAATAGCCGAGATGCCAGCCGGTTTACGCAATATTAAATCCGCAAATAATACGATGTCAAATTTTTTAATAGAAATATCTGAAAAAAAATCCATCTATCTCTTGCAAGACTTTAACATCCGGCTATTTTTTTTTCAAGTTTTTTACCTTCAAAATTAGATTACAAAGTTCCTTTTATGGAGTCTGAAAAACACCAAACAGACTATTAAATTTACATTACATTTGGAGTTCAGACCATCGCGTCTGGGCCTTGTAAATTCGTTTCGTTCCACGTTGTACACGAGTCGAACAGGATGTCCTCGTCGGCAGGGAGTTCGAAAAGGTGTACGAAAACGAACGCGGTAACAGACGCTTAACGATGACGACGTTGGTGCTTAGTTGAACGCGTGATACCCGCGTCTGCTGACCCTGGCAGAAACACGAGCCTTCGCGACGTACGCACTTTTAGTGGCGTTCGCCGCTCGAACGCGGCCTGCACTTTTAGTTACATCAACGTGCCTTCTTCGTTTCTCCCTTCTGCGAGCCGCACGTTCGTATCGTACGTACGTATCTATCCTACGCTCGTGTAGGCGCGATGTTTTGTGTCACGATGCCAACGTGGCCATGCAAAGAGAATACGTCTTATCAACGAGGGCGCGCGCGCGCGCGCGCGATGTCACACGAGGCAGTCGCGATTATGCGTTGTATGCGTTTTGAGGAACGAGCTTGCCGGCAAATTCGCGAAAACGTATATCTCTACCTCATTACAACGATATCGCTTCTCGGAACATTCGCTTGGGAACGGAGGAGGAGGAGGAGGATAGGGTTTCGCAACAGCCGAAAAAGATACTTGAATTTCCGAGTCCCAGACGCTCACCTCGGTTAAGACAGACCGCGAACGAAAAACATCCGTACGTGTGTGGAAATTTACCTTTTTTAGAGGGAAAAAAAAATACATCGTTGATTAGAAAGGAGAGTGACATGAGTCATTAAAAATAGCCTCCTCGCACCTTTTCAGGCCTCACCATCTTTCGTGCGGATAATTATTTTTGCGCAAGAAAATCACGAGTTGCAAAAGATGCGCGGAGAGAAGAACGACAGAGTCGCGGTAAAGCACGCGATGCGGACATATTTTTGTATGAAACACGGATGTTGTTGTTGTACGTACGGATTTTATATACGCTCGCGCCTATGTGCTTACACGTAATAATGCACGGCACACATTCTTTTATATACGCTGCGCATTAAGAATATCGAAAGCATCGTGGTTTCAAGACGTCCCAAGACGGCAGTCTTGGTCTGAGTATTGACACAGCGTTTTATCATGGCTATTAGAATTTTAATGCTATACGCTCGTTTCTGTGTGAGAAGAAAATAATCTTCGCTGCTTACTGTAGCAATGTAGGTACTTAAATAAGCGCGATCATTTAATCCGTCTATTGAAATCTAACGAAATCTAAGCACCGCGAGCCGTTATTCGAAAGTCAAACTCGGTAGAAATGCTTTTCTGCGAATTAAAGAACGTTTCTCTCACAGCGAATGCTACCGAGAACGCAAGAAAATCTGCGGACAAATAGAAAGTCCACGTACAAAGGAACAAACGTATAAGTTGTAAGGAGCATGAGAAGAAGGAATTCGTGGGTGAATGCGCTTTGAGTAGCGGCCTTTGCAATGTCGACTCGTGCCTGAGATACGTGTTAATTCCCCATAAATCAATCGAGCTTGCTAGTCTAGCTGGTCTAGCACTGATAAATCCACACAATGTCATTTGACTTGACCTAAAAGAACTGAAAATTCTCGTTACATCGCGGAAACATGTGTATATATTTGCATATCTTCGCGTCTTAAGCTTTATTTTAAAGTCAAAGAGTTTCTCCGTCAATAAAAGGGACAAGCGAACAGATAACTAAGACTCACCCTCATTCGTGAGATTCTGCTCGATAGATTCGAACGTCGTAACCAGATCCGTCGTGGCGATGCGGCGTAGACCGTCGATCTGCTTCCTCCTCGTTTCATTGACGACACCATCGATCGTCGAATTCTTCCGTATCCGGCCGAGATTCTCGATCCTGTCTACGTTGCGCACGTCCGACCACAAGATTACTAGGAGTATCACGAGCAAAACGATGGCGAGGGCCGCGCCAATCGTGGCGACGCGATTCGAAATTCGCGACATCTCTGCAAGTCCCACTGGTGCACGCGCATCTATTCGTCCGTTCGAAACGTCTGTTCAGCGTTTCCGCACGCTATTTCGAAAGCGATCACTAATGTACCCGGTATATAGGTATAAGTATATATCACCGAGAGACCGATCTTCGCATCGATCTCACCGCGCGTCAATCGATCATCCCGAGCGCGTCATTGGACGACGATTATCGCGGATACTCCGAAGCGTTCGAGAGCCGAGAGAGCCTCTGGTACCTTCGCCTCCGGTATCCATAAAACCCTCGCAACAGACAGAGATCTCAAGGTCTCTCCTCCTCCTCCTCTCGATTCTCGTTTTCCTCGCAAACGACTCGCCAGCAGAATGCAACGAGGATCGGCGCAACGTCCATTAAAGAACGCGCTGGGTCTCGTCCTGCGCGTCCTGGTCTTATCTCTCTCGGAGGACCTCGACCATACCGCTTGCGCCTGTGTGCTTGTGCAATGCGTATAGATCTGATTACGCGGAGAATGGCCGGCTGGAAGAGTAGAAACGCATCGCGCCGATTGTACGCTCAGGAGCGAGTATTATAGCTCATTCTCTAGCCCGGCGTTCTCGATCCGATCGTTCTCCTCTTGCTTCGCTCGCCTCGCTTCACACCGCCGGAAGCTTACGTCTGTCGCGCCAGCTTCGTCGCGCTCCTTCCCTCGACGATCCCCCGAGAAGCATTTCCAAATTGACGAAGCGACGAGAGCACGCGTAATCGGGTCGATGACCGACGACGACGACGACGACGACGACGACGACGAGACGATCGAAACCTTCGGTTTTCACGTGGGGCGCCCGAACTTTACGAGCGCCGACTGGAGTTTATCCGCGCCGTACAGATTCAATCTTCTCTCTCGGGCTGCTGAGCGACGCTTTCCTGAAACCAAACAAACGATTTCTCGTCAGCGGGAGATTAAATCGACGCGGCAACCTTGTCTCGTATTTATTTTTCGTGTTTCCTTGAGGGATAATGCTTTCTGTCAAGATAGATTTGAAAGGAGCTTAAAATCACGTCGTGTCGCTCGTCAAGGCTGAACGAAGGAAAATATAAATATAGCTTTTTACTCCCGTCTTTCTTAGAGACAGCGATATTCTTAGGGGAGGGATGTCCAAGTTTCGGGAGGCGAAGCTTAAATCCGCCGCGTCATCAAGGCCGGGCGCGAGTGAAATATAAAAGCTGCTCGGCGCGCGGCTGCCGACCTCGGGAATCTCTTAAGGTCTGGGTCAAACTATTCTCGTCGCGTATATCGCATGCACCAAGTTTGATCAATCGGTTAGACGATCGATAAATCTTTGTCTCGTAATTTCACTGAATCCGCCATCTCGCTTCTCCTCGGACAGGCGTAATATATATACGGTATTTCCACGACGACCACTTTCTCCATCGATCAGAGACCTGATTGGCGATATTGGATATATTAATATGCGTATTTAAGTGCACAATAATATCTAATGTAAGAGGACATTGCCATTTATTTGTCGCTCAACAACTACCTAAAGAAACAAACATCTTGTAGATATAAAGACAATTTACCTTATCATTCTTATCAATAAAATGTTTATTAAATGTAGGAAAAATCCGGATAACGTGAAATCTATTTGAAATTGGCTGAACGATGTGGTTTTGTTATCCATTTGTTCTTTCCAAAGTATGATCCGTAAAAAATTCTTTTTCCGCATCTCGAAAATTAGTGTTATCTTATTTTTCAACGAAAACATCAATTCCAGATTTGTCAAGAAATTTTCCATTAAAATTAATCCTGCGAATTGATCGATAATGTATCTTCGAAATTATTAATACAAATGATCGCGAGACAGAAGGTCGTTTTCGTTGAACAAAAAGGGGAACGATCTTTCGCGAAATAATTCCTCTGACTTCGCTGTAATTAATGATTAACGACGTGGGTGAAAGGATGGGCGTAAATTGCGTTATCGTCTCGTCGTGCCGAAACTCCATCTCGGAAACAAATACTTTGATTAAAAGATTGATGATGAGCGTCACGCCGCCTTGCAATGCTGATGCGGAATGTAAAATTAACGTCGGACAACTCCGTCGCGTTCCTTATCAAAGCTTCATCGTATAAAGCTTGATTCATGCAGCGCAGCCGCCGACAAAAAATGAATCGGAGGCATCGGTGGAACAAATTGCTCGTTCATTGACGCTATCCGCTCGATAGATCTGTATCGCGCGTCGGTATAAATTTAAAATTAAACACGGTAGTCGAAGGAGAATTTAATTCAACAACTATTATTGCTTTGTGAGGAAAGAAATTAGACACAGAAGGAAAGGAACGAAATGTTGAAAGATACGCGCATAATTGCATAAGAAAAGCGAGGGAGAATCCCTCGCGTTATCCAAGAAAATACACGAATAAGTTCCGAATATTTTAGAGTGTCCAACTTCACAGTTTCCTCCGTGATTTACGAGAATTCCTCACGTTGAGCAAGAAAATATGCAAATGCGAATCATAAAGCGGAGTTCCAAGGTACTTCGGAGCGTCCAACTTCACAGTTTCCTCCATGATTTATTAAGAATTCCCCGCGTTGTGCAAGAAAATACGCGAATGCGGACCACGAAGCAAAGTTTCGAATATTTTGGAGTGTCCGGCTCTACAGTTTTCTTCATGATTTACGAGAATTCCTCACGTTGTACAATGAAATACGGGAATGCGGTTCCTAAAGCGAAGGTTCAAGATACTTCGGAGGATCCAACCGCCGCGGTCTTCTTCGTGATCTACGAGAAAAGCAGCTGTTGTCAAGAATGAACACATCACTGACAAGAAAAACAGTAGCGATGACAATCGGAAAACCAAATATGCCAAAAAATAATGAATGAATTCTCCGTTTCGTTGTATACTACTATCTTACTTTTTCGAGCAAACGCAAATGTTCGCGGTTTGGCGGCTGACTAAAATCCGTGAACTAGAATCCGACGATTCTCCCGGGCCCGTCTGTCATCGACACGTCGATCCGGCCGGCACGTATATCGGTGACGATTAGCGGGGGCCTATCTCCATGCTCATAAATTACATTTGTGTATAACGTTCCTGCCGGCGGCTGCGTGAATCGGGCTTAACGTCGGGCGCCCGCGGACAAGACCGTGCGAGGCAAGGGGAGCGGAAACTAGATGGAAACCGGTAGTGTGCATTTTCAACTTGCGCGCACACACATACACGCGCGCGCACGCGAGCGCATACGCGCACCGCCTGATTTTAAACCGCCTATGTTGAATTTACACTCGCTGTGCACATGTTCCCACCTGCCTTGTCACGTACCGCTACGAGCGTTGACTCCAAATCTTGGTTTAATGCAAATAGCGGCTGCGCGCGCGCGCTTGCGGCTTACCGATAACTCCACCTTCTTCGAAGAGACGACGTCTGATTTACCGCCGAGGGCGAGGAGGAATCGCACAGGGAGGGGATGCAATCTTCCACGGCGGCGTTGATCGAAAATCCCGCATCTCCTTCGAGAGCGAGGACCGATCTAGGAGACCGCGAATCGATCTTTTAGATTCTAGAGAAGACTTCCCGCGACTTACAAGATGCGAATTGTGCGCGAACTCAAAGATGGGACCAAGAGAGAGCTCATCATCATCAGGCGGGCGTATCGCGCGCGAGCGCGCGCACGCACACGGTCCCTAGGCCTAAAAATACAAATTTAAATATTGCGTAACGCGCGCCGGCGGTAACTCATTTCCGCGCGGGCGAGAATCGGATACACCTGACACGACACGAGACGCGTGGCTCCTCGTCCGTCGTTAACGACGCGAAGTGTGCGGCGATTCGCGCGGAGAAGACTGCGAGAAGACACTTACCACTTACCACCCGCAGCAGCGCGGATTCGCCGAAACGCGAACCTGATGCCGCGTGCGTATAAGAGCGCGCGCGCGGCAACGGAATAATCCCGTGGGATGGGATGAGCCGGATGAGCGGCGAAACCGGTGGATCCGCGCGACCAGCGATCGTCGATCGATCGGACACAGGATCTTGATCTTCTCTTTCTCTCTCTCTCCGGCGCGGGAGCAGCGCGAGACGATCCGTGGAGCGTCTCCGACGATCGGCGATCGGCTCCGGGCGCGACGACGCCGGGCGATCGGATACGAGCGTGCGGATCACGACGCGACCGATCTGAACCGCTCGCACCGACTGAAGTGCGCTCCGGGCCGCCCGAGGCCTCCGCGACCTCCGCCGCCCCCTGCCCCCTCCGCCCCCCCCCCGCCCCGCCGACGCACACCGGCTACGGACGGACAACGATCTCGCCGTCGTATAATTCACGCTGCCTCCGCGGCTACCATACCCTACCGGGCGCAACGCACCCGGATAACGCGCCAAGATATACCTACCATATATCTTCTACCCCCCGAGACCATCGTCGAGCGGACGAGCGATTTAAACTGACCTGCGTTAACCGCGAAATTCGCCGTTCACCCGAAACTCCGGTTTCCCGCCCGCCATCGTTGGGCGCGAAACTTTTTAGGAGTGAAAAATTGCAATTTTTTCGACGCGTCAAAATAGGAAATTTTCGATGGGTACCTTATTCTTTTGTTCGTCGACAAGGATTGCCAAAATGCAGCCGAGGACTTCCTTTTATTCGCGAAAAGATAGGCGATAAGGCGATCGTGGATCTCGATCGACAACGCTCGTAAGAACTCCACTAGACACGTATAAATCGTGTTGCGCGTGCATTTATCGAACGATAAAAGGATTTGTGCGGTAATCTTTTTGGGAAGAAGCGGATACGCGGTTTCGCACGCGCGGCACACGCTGCGTGCTTGCAATTTCTAAAAAAAAAAAGAGATTCTTGAGCCGTCTTACTTGCCGCACCGTCGCGCATCTCGCGTCCTCCGAGAAGTCAGCCCCCTCGAGAGATTCAAATCCGCCACCTATCGCAATTCAATTTATCGAACTCTCGAAGGGCGCGAAATTTAAAGCGGGATGTATGTATGTATGTACATCTCCCGGCGACTCTAATTCTTAAAAGTATCTGAAAACACGCGCTCCAATTATCTCGACTAATTATCACTTACCCCAATTACAGATAAGAATTGCGAGAAGAAGGAAAGAGGAAAAGCAGAAGAGAATAAACTTATTGTTAGACAAGAGAAGGGTTAAACTGGAGAAGCTAGGAAATTATGAAGTTGAGAGTTTAGGTCAAAATCTTGAATTCTGAGTTTCGAGTTTAAAGTTTTAAATTTCGAAATTTGTGATAAATTTGAAAAGCCTACGCATACAAAAATAAGATAAGTAGTATTGAATGTCGATTTTTAAGATTCGATAAATATGAAAGGTTTACACATACAAGATTAATAGTAAATATTTAAAAAATCAAGATATAACGCAAAGTAAAGGTGTGCGTAACTATAACAGTAATTGTAAAAGCAAAAGTGTAATGTTAAGTAAACAAACTGTTGATGTGGAAAGAACAATGTAAAATAACGTACTGTACAGAAGTTCATCCAAAGCCGCGAGGGGCACGCGAATTAATAAAATACAATATACATACACTTACCCCCAATTATTTCAGAAAGACAATTCGCATATATATAAGATTTTTAATCGTCATCTTTTTTAAAAATATTCTAAACTCTAAAGTATCATCTCACTTTTAAGTATTATTTTTAAGTATCTGGAAAAACAAAATTATATCAAATAGAAGAGAAAATAGTTGAAAATAATTAATCAATCGCACCTCTTTCGTTTTGTCCTCAGCTGGGATGTAATCTCGAGTTAACGATGAGAATAAACCCGGACGAAAGAACGGGGATGGAAGACTATCTCAAAACAATGTGACTTTATTCGTTCATATGGTCGATTCATATGAAATTTACGTGTACTAAGTAGCTGTTACAATTACAAAGAGCAATTCTCGTTTACGCGAGAAACGTACCACCTGGTCTTCCGTTATTTTTTTTTTTTTGTTTCCAAGATATACCATTTTTCTTTCCCAGTTGTTCGTTCAATCGACATAGAACACGTACTATTATAATAAACGTTATCTAACGACGTACCTAGATCGTCGTCTCGTTCAGACAGTCGTCATTTAGATTCGGTCGCATTGCGCGCAGGGATACCCGCTACATCAATAACTCGTAATTAGTTGCACCTGTCACGAGCTTCGACTTCCGCCGACGTCGCGCGTGTATTGTCTCTTCTTTGCCGCCCGCAGCTTCCACTAACGAGCCGTTTAACGCTTGACAATTGGATCGTGCACTCTGAAGAGATGTTTAGCAAAAACAGATCTACCAGTAAATCGTTTGGCAAAGTAGAATATTGTATCCAAATATAGAGATATTTAAAACGAAGAGAAAACGACGCGTCGGCGATAGAATCATATATATATATATATATATATATATATATATACATACATACTTAGTAAATATATATATGTACACACACATGCATATATATGTATGTATGTATATATAAAAAAGAAACAAGCGCTACAATTATTGATCAAGTAAAACGTCGTTAAAAAAAGAATGTACACCTATACGGGCATTGACAGCGGAGTGCGACCGCGTCGTTCTCGGAAGACACGAGCGACAAGGAGAGGACGGTAAAACGTAATGTTCCAAGATTCGCATGAAAGTGCAGCTAATTCAGAGTTACGCTACATAAACGAGGAACATGTATAATAAATATCGAATAACAGTTGTGGTACTTATGGTAGTACGAAGTAGTAGAATGCAGCGTACACGTACTATAGCAGCGGCTATAAAAAGTATCTACTACGCACGAGTTTGTTACATTCGCGCTATTTATTCTTTGCCTCTATCTGTTCGTTCTCCCTTTCTCCCTTTCACTCTCTCTCGTTTATTCTCACCCATGCATGTTCATTCGCTCGCTCGCTCCCTGTCTCCTCTCTCTCTCTCTCTCTCTCTTTCTTTCTTTCTTTCACACTTTCTCCCTATTGTAAATTCTTACTCAGATTTCTCGCTCTACCACACCTTATATTTTTCTACCTACATTTTATCATCATCATCATTGTAATAATTATCGTCAGCGTTATTATGTATTCGGCCGAAAGTCATTACTGCTTTCTTCCCTAAACGTCGGTAATTCGGCCGCTGGACAGGATAGGATCTGTGCACTTGATTTCAGTCCGTTGTGTCATCTGTTCATGTTCAATGTCCATTTGTTCATCTCGTAACACAAACAATAGACTCTTTTCAAAATGTCCAACAATGTCTATTAACATCCTTTAGCTATTCACACATTTTCGAAACCATCTTCTCCATTTCGACGTCCGTATCGATGTCGTGGTGCACGTGGCTACTCGTACTGCTATTGCTGATTGGAACCATAGTGTTAGTGGTGATAGGAGCGGCCACTGCGGCGGTCGCGGATGCCGTAACCGTCGACGGCGTGCTCGGTGTTGTGCCTGGGGTCCCTGACAGTTCGATAGGCGAGCCTGGCGACGCGAGTGGTTCGGCCAAGTCCTCCAATCCTTTGGGCGTTGGCAGTTTATTCAGTTCTTCCCTCAATAGTCTATAATGTCTCTGTGAACGTACAAGAGAGAAGCACGCGGTAAAACTGTAACTGTAACTGTACAAATGGAAAATCTTGAATCACCCATTATTTTTTCAAAAATAACACTTACCCTCAAAGACAACGCATTAAGGGAAATTGTACGGCCTGATCTACGATCCGATCCATGCATTTCCATATCTCTTATCCATCCCTCCAGTTGTGCAACGATCTCGTGCCTCTTTATCCAAAAGTGGGTGTGTATAACCTGTTGAAAAATAATCGAAGCTTTCTTACTCGCGAGAACAACGTGTTCTAAGATCATATTTAATCGCTGAGACATCTTTACTTCGTAGCTTTTAATACAATAATTCTATCGCATTAAAAACACGATAATAATTTAATTATATTTTAATTTAACGTAGCAATTATTATCACCTGATTTTTTTTGTATATTTTTATGTATGCATATTGGAATAAATGCGCAGACTGTTTGTTGGAAAAAGATATGTAATCTCGCTCATTCTGAGACCAACTGTTTAACGTACCTCTTTGAAGCATGGGCAAGGATTGCGTATTTGATCGAGCATCGCCCACTTGGCGGTAGCCTGACAAATATTCGCATTGTACTCTTGACTAGATTGAGCACCGCTTGACGTACCCCGTGACCGTTCGTATCCAGGCTCGTTGAAATAAGGTTCAGACACTAAGATTAGCGACTGTATCGATACTAAAACCTGTTCCCAACAAAGTTACAATATGACACTGTGATTAACGTCTTTCTCCTACTCTATTAATAAGCGCAATATTGCCTCGATCACTAGACAAATCAATTTTTAACAGAAGAATTTCGCCAGATCCTGACTTCTGAAGCTTACCTGAAGGAAGCTACTCGTGTGCGCATTCCATTTCTCCTCAGGTCGACCGTGCCAAGTGTTCAGTACACTGAGACAGACCTTTCCGTCATTATATAAATTCGGATTGAAGCGCACGGTGTGTCGGCCGGTTGTCTCTAGGTTTATTAACATCGGGCTGTTAGGATAATCGGGAGGAAAGTACACATCAAACTCAAAACAGCCGTTTGCGTACGGCGTTTCTGCTGGCCCCGTTATGAGTACCTTCAACAATTGTATATATCGTGTTACATTGCGGCGCACATGCGAGATACTTAATTCGCTTTAAGCTTATCTTTAAGCACTGGAACAATGTTGAAATAAAAACAAGATATTCTTTCTCGCGTACGTTATTGAAATTCCAACAGCAAAAAATTGTATTTTGTTACTCTGTTATAATTTATTATCGCTAATTAATAAAATATATTTTGTACAAGACCATCTTCAGGATTTCTTTGTGTTATAATTTCAATAAGTGGAAATGTACATAGCGCCTTTGATGCTTGATATAATAATAATTGAAATGCTCTTCTGCTTTACGTTACAAAATGCATCCCAGTGTTTAAGGATCAAACAGCTGTTAGATGACTAATTAATCCTGCTCTTCCGTCCAATTCTTCTGTGTAATATTTAAAGTCATATCCACCGAGAGTTATGACATGTTAAAAATGAAAGTCGACGGGTAGAGCCGAACGAGGCAACAGGATTTTAAGTCGAGTTTCATGGAAAAGACAATATACCTTCATGATATCCAATCTATCCGCATCGCATCTCACAAACACGCTACTACTGTAAGACAGAGGCAACGCTGTCGAGAGCGTGACGGCTTCTTGGGCTAATCTTTTCACTCGTGTCGGATGACTTCTCTCGCCGGCAGCCCTCATATTCGACTCAAAGTGATACGAAACAGTAAATTTATAGCCTCCGCCGTCTGTGTTCTCGGTAATCATTTCGTAGGTATCTGCGGTGCCAATATAAATATTAATTATCGGTATTCATTTACTATACAAGTATTATTAACTCTATAATCTTTCAGACATTTTGACAATTCTATGAAATTTTTTTTGTATAATTATGGATAAGTCCTGTGCTCTCGTTCAAATTATAATCGCATAAAAACTTCTTTAATGAATAAATATTTAACATACTGTACAAAATATTAAAATCAAAGATATAACATTCTTTTATGTAGGAATATTTAATTCTTAATTCAAAATGAAGAGCTTTAACAAATTTTGAACAAGCGAGTTTTATCCTGAGTAGAACTTACCGAATTGTAAGTTTTTCATTACTTCCAAGTACCGGTGCTCCAGGCTTGAGCGCAACGGTAATTCCGGCGCCGTTGGGCTTGATCCGGGTAATTCTTCGCCGACACCGGATAACCGGCACGTGGCGTTTTGCACTATAGTCGCGCTTTCCTGTATATCGGGGATCAACGTGGCCAAGCCTTCGTCTTGCTCGGTATCGTCGGGATATTTGGACACCACTTTCATGTTCGTTTTATTGCCCCTCGTGCGATTTATCTTGTTCACATACGTGTCCACGCACACTTTCATGCTCGACAAGAGGGACACAACGGACGGTTCTCCGGATCTACCGCCGCGCGGTAACAAAAGCGGTGCTAATTGACTGGAGAGAGCCATCGCACGAAGCAATTGTAAGACCGCGCGGTACAGAGGTATATGCCTGGCCATATCTAGAACGGAATCGTTCCGCAGGTACGATGATAACGCCGGCAGTAGGCAAGAACGCGCCAGTAAATCGGGGAACGTAGCTGGTAGCTCTTGCTGCGGCTGTCCGCCTCCCGATGTGCCGATATAACTGGCGAGAACCTGTAGCAGCACCGTCACATGCTCGTCCTCGCATCGTTGACGTAGCAACGCCTGCTCGACATTCCACGACTGCTGTGTCGACCCGGTACCGAAGCCGGTACCCTTCGCCCAGTACAGGTGTGAATTGTCATCGCTGCGCCCTGCGCTGCTACCACCACCGACCCCGCTGCCGCTCTGGCCAGTCTTATGCTCGGCCGAACCGTCGTTCTGTCCCGTTTGGTGCGTGAATATCGCCAGGCAGTTCAACAACAGCAGCATAGCGCCCACTTCTATGGTCGTACCTCGTAGAAGCAGCCCGTCGTCGGTGGTCGGTGGCGTGGCGTCCAGTAGCTGCTTCAGTACTTGGAACGGCAAGGTCGGCAATGAGGCAGCCAACGGCGAAGTCAGCACCTCGCCGCCTTCGCCGTCGTCGGAAACTCCGAGGGCGAGCCGCAGCAGACATTGTGCCCGTTTCTTATCTCTCAGTAGGACCTCGGCGTAACCCGGTAGTCTCAGAAATAGGCCGAAAGCCGCGAGAGAATGTGGTGGCACGTACGGAGCAGGAACCGACGTCTTCGGTGGACAATTTGTTCTCGTACCCTCCTCCAAGGCCTCGTAAATGTCGTCGTTGGTCTCCAATTTTACCCAGTCAGCGTCGGTCTGCTCCGGCGACGGTGACTTTTCGACGAAGAACGACGGCCTGCCGGGATCCGGATACACCAGTGGCAAATGCCGCGCTAGCACCGCCAATCCACCGCCGTCGCTGAAGACGCCTAACGAACTCTCTATGCTTCTATAGTTCAACAGTCCGTTGTCGATCGGCTGCACCACGTCTTCTGCAAGCAAATGCGCGAACTCGTATAGTGACTCACGAAGATATTCGTATTCTTTCAACTTCAAACAATCGATACTGACAATGAGACCGTACGAACAGTTTTGTCCATACATTGCCGACAAGATGAGTAGAAAGAAATTTGATACCTTTGGAGTCCTTATTACGTTGACGTAAGATGAGATGTAAGCACGGTTCGGACAACGAAACACCGCTATCCTCGGCGATCGCCAAGAGTTGCGCGATTGTAAGCTGAGGCGGTAGAGGAGTATTAGGACGAGACGAATGTGTTAGATACTGTTGGTTTGTTGTGTTGGCTGGGTTTGCTTGTGCATTAGACGAGGCTTTGCTCGCTACTGGCGTCAAGTTTCCATCTGTCAAATAATACAAAAATATATAGTCCTGTCAATAATTTCTCAATAGAATTAGAAATAGATCTTATACTCAATAGAGTAGATGTTCTCTCATTTATTGCATTAGTAATATGTAAACATATATACATTAGTATCCCCAATTTTTAAAACGTACCAGAATTTAAACGCGTTTTTCTGATTATAGGACCACGAGCTTGCGATCTATTCGATGCTTCTTTAGCCCGCTTGTCTTTCGCTGTGTTTCCAGCGGCAACACTGAGCGTATCTACCACTAACGCCATTCCCGATTCCCAGAATTCACGAGAACGGTTGTTCCCGTTGGAACTTGCTTCGTTACCCTTATACGTATTTGGAAGTAACAATAGAAGCCACGTCCCTTAAAAATCAAAATTTTGTTTAAGTGCATTTTCGTAGTGTCAAAAATATATCAGTAAATCTTTTCCAATACTTGTTTATTTTCTACTCATTTTTGCCTTTATCAATTATTATCTTTAATCTTGCCTAATACACAACTGTGCTTGTGTGTGGACATACCTGACACTTGCTGTAATATATCTGCCACCGTTGATTGCGTTGACATATATAATAATTGATGATAGTGACCGAGGGGATAAGCAGGATGTGACGGCATGGATGGCATGCTATGATTCGTCGCGGTTGCTGAAACTTTCATCGGGGCTTCCGACGTTACAGAAACCAACACCTTTTCTCCTTCCAAGAGCAATTGCAGAATTAATCTTCGCGTAAATCCAGAAATCCCGTGGAGATATCGCACATCTATTGTAATTATAATAATATATTATTCAAATGAAGGCACACCGATTTCACTCAATTAATTAATTTGTTATTATACTTAGGAAAACTTGGAATTATATAAACGATATTTGGATACCATAGTACACTTACTTGAAGTAGTTCGTTGTTGGGAAATAATATCGATGAGAAGCTTTGCCAGTAATTTTTGATTATCCAGATGACACCAACAACATCTTGATAAGAACTTAATCATAGCGCTTTCCAGTAATGCATACGACGCGCTTGTCTTCGAACAACTGCAATATGTCATAATAAATAATAAAGTCTACGTGTATATACCGTTTTATTTAAAAAAATTACAATTTAAACAAAACTAAAAAGAAGCCAAAGTCTACATAGGAGGGGTTTTCTTCAAAAGATTAAGGCTCGACTCGGACTATGGCATTATTAACGATGATGACAACATAATAGTATAGTCGCGGTCTTTGCACGTATCTCCCGTGACGTATTATCTAAAGGTCACTTAAACGTACATACCTCGACGCAGACGCGGATGGGCTTTCGACAGGACGATTACTAAGAAGCGACAAAAGCGGCAACCAGAAACCGCGACCTTCTTCACCAAGCCAATCACGCATTTTGCCTTCCGCACATACGAGCGTTAGGAATTCTATCACTACTGCTATACTCTCTGGTTTTGTCATGCATAATCCTCCTGAAAAAAAATATTGCATATCAGTATAACATGTTCTGTGCATAAATAATGAGCTTATTTTTAAACTCTGTCTAATCTTTAATATTACTGTTCAGGGGCATAAAAATTTTTGAATTTTTTTGTAATTGTATATACTTTCAAGAAAATCAACGTTATGTAACTTTATAATTCCCATTTTTAAACGTATAGGTTTAGAAATAAGCTTCCAAGATATTTACCAGAATAATTGTTCGATCCGGAACTAGAACCTGCCGCTTTATCGCTGTCCGTCGAGTTGACATCTTCAGGCACATTAGTTTCATTGCTGTCACCCGATGCCATTTTACTGTCTCGCTGTAGCTGCTTGGATTTCTCCAGGTTACAAAAATCTAAATGCATAAATCATTATCGTTAATAAATCCTTAACAAATCTGCTTGAAATCCATTTAGAAATATTTTAGCACAATCTATAATTCGAAGCACGATCTAAATTTTTTTTGTTAACGCATGTTAAGCACATTTTTAATCAAATTTTTAGAAGTTTAATGAGATGTATGTATCAGTAAAAATGATATACTTAATAAAATGTATATTACATATGAAATTATACTTAGAAAATTTTCTTGCCACAAATTATAGATTATCTAAAAAAAAGCTTTTATATTTAATGTAGAAAGAAAAGTTCAACCTGTAATCGATCCTGTCAGTAACCCAGGAAGACCAGAATCGATCAATTGCTGAGTACCGGGTGGCGAACGTGCCGCTGCAGCGACAGTCAGCAATTGTCCCTCCGTCAAATGTAGCCATTTGTGCTTCAGCAAGACAAACTGACAGTACCATCCCTCTGCATCGCTCTTCTTATCATCCGTCTGTTCCTCGCTTTCCTTGCAATCGTCGGATACAGACGCAGTCGAATTTACCGCGATATTTGGTACTAAGATTTGTACCCATTCCAAAAGCAAAATCAACAATGATGGTCTCACGTAGCAGAAAGCGCACAGGACAGAGTCGATCGCTTGCTTCAAGGCTGAATTGTTTCCAAGAGTTAGAGTCCATTTGTACAATGAGCTGTTCAACAAAAAAATTGTTAAGATTAATTGAAGAGTCGAACGCAATAAATGTTAAATAGCTTTATGAGAAAATTAGACTTGAAGTTTAAAATTATCTCATATATGTTTATAATATTAGAATTCTTTACCATGTAAAAAAAAGTTTGAAGATATCCAAAATATTTTTATACAATAGAATAAATTGACTTATGTATGTGCTTGAATAAAAAGGTTTGAAATATTAAAGCAGAATATGCAAAAACTAAATAATCTTACTAGAACAGTTCGTCCGTCAGCAAGACTTGCAGATCGTAGTTGTGATTCTGCTGTTGATGAGCCTTCCAAATGATAGAAGACACACAGTGAATGTATACCGCTGGTGGATTCACTGAATTGGGATTACTGTTTGTCTGAGATATTCCATTCGTGGCCGATATTTGCAACCACGTAAGAACGGCTTTCATGCGAGCTTCCGTGCTAAAGTCTCGAATGGAACACAATTGCTGAAGCAATTCAACGACCAATTGTACGATAGACGTTTCCTGGGAAGTCACAGCCCCTGTCAAGTATCAACACAGTTATCATAGCATATTATCACAGCATAATAAGTTTAAAAAATAAGAGATTACTATATAAAATATTTTATTCAGAAACAGCTTTAATATTCGTAAATAAAACATTTTCGTTAATATCAATACCAACCAAAAATTAATATTTATTATAAGATTTTAAAATAATGTAAGCTACTTTGCAGAAAACACTGAATAAACTAGCAAATATTATCAATTTTACTTACAGATATTTAAAATATTACATATTCCCTAATTTATATGTCATAATTTACACATCTCGTAAATAACAAAGATATAAATAAAAAGAAATTATCTTTTCCTCGTTCGTAACATGTTGTACTTGCGTGAAGAGTCTAACTAAATAATTTGGAATGCAAGAGCCTTTTCAAAGTACGAGGCTCAAGACGGTCGCTTAATTTATCTATATTTAAGGCCATTGCTGATTTCGTTTGCAGAAAACAGAGAACAAAGCGATACCTTGAAAGAAAGGGGTGGACCTGTTGTTGAGTAAAAGACCAATGAGACGAAGTCCAAGCTCTCGAGAGTGTAAGCCAAGTTGTAATAGAACCCTCTCCAGGTTGGGAGTAAAGAGAGACGGTGCTGGGAGTAACAGGAGGTTGCAGCATGCCTCGACGAGGCCTTCGACCGAAGCCGCGGAATTAAGCACCTCGATGGCCAGATTACTGTTCAGCGTGCTTACCGATAAGCACTGATGCAGTAATCGCAGCCAACCCAAGCTACATAAACGTTATCAGAAATAAATTCTTTGAATTCTCATAGCCGTGATAAATCTTTAACCCACGGTTAAAGATTAACGGAGCCAATGGCCTCACTTTTCGGACAAGAGAGAAAATGACGTTACCTAGTCTTCGTTAGTTGTTCCTCGTCTATCGTGTCCGGATTCGTTTTAATTTCGCCGAATGCGGTGGTACCCAGCAATCTTATTTGACTGAGATTTATGTTTGTCGAGTCCCGTGGTTTGTACAGGCGCACCAATACGGAAGTCGCGACTTCCGGTTGTGCTAAAGTAACGCGTATATACGTCAAGCCCGCCGTCGGCATCGGCGGACAAACTGGCGTCAATGGACCGTTGCTTTCCCTCGAAACTTCAAGCGCCACAGCCGATGGACATGCTGTCAAACAAATATGCGCGTGTAAAAAAAAAGTTTTCTGTTTAATTACAGGGTTTGTCTTTCTCACCAATCGCACTTCTCTTGAACCGCGAATTCTTTGGTGAATCTTAAATCAGTTACTCTTTTACAAAAATTTTTTATTTTAGCGAAAGAATCTGCAGTTTAAAAGAAATGCGTTTAATGAAGAATACCCTATGTATTGCTAGAAAAAGACGCTAATCATAAAACCTCGAAGATTTCGTCATTATCTTCATAAAAATTGAAGGATTATAAACTTACTGGACAACGCCGTGAGATGTGGTTGTAGCTCCACTTTCCTAAGCAGGATAGCGCACGGTAAAGTGATGGTGAGGTCGACCCACGCCTCGTCGGGATAAAAGTGATACGACCATGCCGGTGTTCTCGCGCGTTTGTGGGGAGTTGCGTTTTGTATGAGAACGTCCGCCGGCTGCGCGGTCGGGTTTAACCAGGATATCGAGCCGAGAGGCGCAAAATTCAGTAAACCGTCGTCGTGAGTTTCCAACGAGCTGACACCTTTCTTACTGCTGCTCGCCATCATCTGCATCACGTTTGGCGCGTTCGACAGATGTTCCATGACAAGAGCGATCACCCCCGATGAGGTGGAAGCGCCGGCGGTACCACTGTTACTCGACCTCACGAGATTCTCGCAAAGCACTTTTACGCCGCCCATCGCGGTAAAAATAGATAACGACGAGGCGTTGTCCAATACCCTTAGGATGTACCAAAGAAGTGGTTCGGACAGCTGCATAACTCCCAACTCGGTTTCCCCGCATGCTGCAAGTAATCGTGCGACGTTTTATTTTCTCGACAAGACTTTGTATTAAAAAGATTTCGTGCTATATTTTTTTCGCGCAGAATTAAATAACGGAAAATAATGCGTCTTCCGATTCTATAATGTATAAATTCTTACACGAGGAGAGATAGCGGAGTAGCGGCTTGAGAACTAGGGTTGAATCGCTAGCCTTTTTTGTAAGAGTCGTTAAGAGCTGGAACGTCGCATCCGGTATCGAAGCCGGATCGCCGAGTTCGGTAGTCGATGCCGCACTCGTACTTTCGCCTAAGAGCATAGCTAGCGAAGATCCCGTGCTATGACCAAGAGCACCTAGTAAACGCATCATAGTTGGCTCGTGCTGTAGAACTTAAAAACAAAGAATATAATTAATAAAACTTGACGTACTTGTGGAACAGTAAACACGTTATCTTTTATATACTTATATATATATATTAGTAGTTACCAGTATCAGCGAGGCAAGGCACGGAAGATTTGCTAGGTTTAGGTTGTTGGAGATGAAAAGAGTTTCGTTGCTCCGCTGCTTTACTCTCGTCCGTTTGCCAAGTATTCGCGTTCTGAGAATCGGTTACATTGCTCTTAGAACCCCAAGTCGTCTCGGATAATTCCATTTCCGCCGATTCCTCTGAATGATCTTGGCGAGTCTGTAAAACGTTTGCAAATGAAGTACACTAGAATGCATAGAACAAAAAGTATTCACAAATAAATTAAAATATAAAATGCAATTATTTTATATGTTATAAAAAGTAAACTAATGCAAACAAATTTCTTTAATAATTCTTGAGTATACGGTACAAAATACGTACATTTGGTAATGGAGTCTGAATGAGAGTGCACACTAATTTGATGAGAGCCACGATTAAAGTGTCCCACGATGCAGGGCGACATTGTCTCGCATCGCCTCCAAGCACGCAAGCGAACAGACCACCGAAACTACCAGATTGGTTAGCCGAATCAACCGCACCTCCACATTGTGCGCCAACTGTAAGAACAACATTTGCGCATTGAGACTCTTGAGATCTTCTTGCAAGGACAAAAACAACTGACAATGAGATAAATCATTTACAATCAATGTCTAATTTTTGGAACAGTATATCAGAAATAAAAAGTGATTTCTCAAAATCAATATAAAATCTATTTCAAAAAATAGCCTTGTTAACAATTAACTGCTCAGTTCCTTCTTTCACTATAACTTTTTCGCTTTTTATTATTAATATTATTTGTGGAAATATTTGATAAAGAAAAAATTTTACCTTCAGATCCTTTGACATATGTCGAAACCAACACACCAACGCATTCAGATATGCTCATAGCGATGCCCAAGTCGGTATTGACATAATTCAAATTAACTACAGATGTTATTAGTTTGCACTGCGCATCTAAAGGCCCCTTTCTTAAAATGAGAGGCCCACTTGGTTGCACAAGTTGATATATCACTTGTAGCAGAAAATCCTTCAGGGAGTTACCTAAACAGCTATCCGTCGTAATAACATCACACATCATTTCCAGCCTAATGAGAAAATCGTGTAATGCTTGGCAAACTGTAGGCCCGGCCTGAAATATAAGTACTATCGTAAATAAAACATAAAAAATATGCAATTAAACATATTCTATTCTCATACATGCGTGGCATATAAGTCATTATATAAATCATAAAAAGAAAACGTATACTCACCATAATATATTGCTTATCCATCGTATTGATATTTAATCCGTTGCCGGAAAGTAGGCGCAACAACATAGGGCCTGTATTGCGTTCTTTAACAATACAACTAGCCATAGGAGGACTTATTGCAAAGCCGTCCAATCTTCGTACCGGCTGATTGCAGACAATAGTTAAACATTGCAACGCAAGACACCAAGCGCGTAACGAAACCCCAGTATGCCTTAAAATTTATTTATAAATTAATTACGCATTAAAAATATTAGTATCATGTTTTAGGATAGATTGTCATTATCGTAATTCGCATCTTATTTATTAATTTACCACGAGAGTGCAGATATTAGACTGGAAATGGCTGCTGGACTGAGTGAAATCAAAGGTATTAAAGAGGGGTCAAACTGCGAGCTTGAATGTTCAGTAGCAGCGTCCATATTCAGCGCAAACCAAAGTTGGAGAACGAGTTCCAAGTTCGTACTATTATTCTGTTAAACATAAGATAAAAATATATGCATTATATATAAAAAAAAATTCAATTTAATACAAAAGATCTAAGAATAAAAGCAAGTCCATCTAATTATGTGTATGCTTCTTAAAAACGGCGTCAATTAGAAAAAATTGTACGAAATATAAATATATGTAACTTAGTTTGTCAAATTAAGTCGAAGAAATTATATAATTTAGAGATGTTAATTAAAAATAGCCTTAATTCTGATATAATTTTTTCATCTATAAATAAGTTCTTGATTTCTTTAAAGAAAAAAGAAAAATGTCAAATCAGTAACGTTGTTTAAAACAGAAGTCAGATAAAGCCTTTGCGTTGATCTAATAACATATCGCAAATGTATTTTACTTCAATAATAAATAACTCACCCGTAGATATAAGTCTGTGAACATCTTTTCGAAACATCTTGTTAATATTGAAAGATTAGAAGGAGTAGGATCACAAAAGAATCCGCTTTCCTGACTTCTATCACTCGTTTCGGTACGCAAAAACGGTTGTTGACAACAGCGATTTGCTTCTGTCGGCACCTATAATATAAAATTCAATTTGCATAATGGCATAACTTTACAATAATTATTTCTTAACAAGTATTAATAATTATTCCTCTCTCTTCTCTACTAAGAAAATTTTTTAAAACATCTAACACATACATTTGAAGAAATGTGTAATATCTTAGTTATTAAAACAATGCAAAAAATAAGAAAAGCAATATAATATACAAACTAACGTGTATTGTCGCATTTATGCTGTGAGGTAGATTGTACATGCCGACCGTAGACAGTATCCTCAATGATATTTCTACGCCCATTTCAACTCCGTACTCCAAGCGTGCGTCCATCGCTAAAGAGATGCTCCTAAAAATATATCATTACTTTTTAATCAGATGTGCCATATAAAGTTGACGTGAAAAATAAGTTATATCAACTCTTAAGCACTGTTAGATACAGATGAGATTCCGTGTGAGATTTTTATAAAATGAAACTGTTTTATCGTGGAAATTGTTATGAATTTTAGTGTACATATCAAATACAAACGTAGCAAATAAAATAAACAAAATGTTGCTTTAATAACTATTAGGAACATTCTGTGCCAGCATTTAACGTTACAAAAAAAGTTAGTGCTTATGATTAATCGTTAGTATTTAAAAACTATTTCTTTTTAAAGACCAGGAAGAAAAGAGAAAAGATCTAGATACCCAGTAATGGCAGAAGTTAAAATTTTCGATACTGTGCTGTCTTTCTTCAACATATTTCTGCCACGCTCCAATATGTCGTCCAGAAAGTCTTCCAATTCGCTATCGTCGGATTCCAAAAGGGACGGCAGATAACCGTTGGATTTTGACGTGCCAGCAGTGGTCGAAGTTACTACTTGCACTTCCTCGTCTGCGTCTCCTTCGGCGAATCCTTCACCTAATGTAGAAGCGGAAGGTGCACTGGTGCTAGCAACATTGGTCGAGTCCTCCTCTGCCGCACGACTTTCGTCCGTATGAATCACAACAGAGTCGAAAATCTCCTCCGATGGACTACTTTCGTGCGTAGAAGTACATGCTCTAGGATACAATCGTCCTCCTGCACAAATCAAGTTTTGTTAATTTATTTTATACTTTAATCAAATCGCTAAGGTTTACTGTTATATGGGGAAAAAAATAAAAAAAAAATATAGAGTAAACTTTCTAATGCTTTAAAAGTTCGTCGTGTAAACAAAGTTTTATTATTATAAATTATTTATAATAGTTTCTTCGTGGCGAACTATAACAAGTATAAATTATAATCACCTTCTAACAGGTCCATCAGGAGACAGGAAACAGCATGTGACGACCAAGCAGCGTCAGATGTATCCGTTGCCAATCTGATTAATTTCAAGAGTTGTTCCTCGGTCATAAGCTCGCACAAGCCTATTGCGGGACGTGTAGATACTACTAGCCTAGCGACTACCTATGTACGATAATTCAAAAATGTAATTATAGACGTATAATTACAAAGCCGCGTAAATATAACAAGATAGATCCAACTGCCTTATCTATACAATTAATTGTTGTTAAGAGATATCGGAAGATTCACATTTTAGTCTATGTAAAATTTTTTTTTTAAATACACGTTACATTTTATAATGTATGTCAGATTTCAGATTACAAATTACAAAACCCGATTACGAAAGAGACAAATAATATACAGAGCTTTGTCAAATTCACACAAAAAGTTCTTTTTTAAGCAATGCAATTTTGCGAATTTTGAAAAAACTTGACAAATAATGAAATTCGACTTCGATCGAGTTAAAGTAAAATTTAATTAAACAAAATCTTACAGTATGAGCCTAAAAAGAACCCATGCACGTTGATAGTTTGTGTTTTTAAAGTAGACCTTAGTATAGACCTTACCTTGCAAGCTAACAGAAACATATCCACATTAGCCGAATTATGTAAAATGAGCGCAATGAGACCGCGAGCCACTGGCAAAACATTCTGATGAGATAGATTTGTCATATTGTACTCCACTTCCAAATCCATGACGTCCGATGATTTGCTGCAGATACATAAATATATGTAAAAAATGTGTATAGATATTTTTCTTAATCACATCACGTGTCTTAAAGATCAGACTTTTAAAGAATTAAAATTCTTGTTTTATACCAACCTAGTATTAGACTGTCGCGCTTGACTGCAACACGGGCTGCGAAGCAGCGACTCGTTTCTCTTGAGAATATCCTTGTAATGCTTTGCGGAATGTTGCTTCAGTGTCTTCTTGAAATAACGTTCTTGAACCTTCAGAGTTGCTTCCACTTTATTGTACAATGTAGCGGCGTCAGACGAAAGAGTCATTAATCCCTGAATATATCATATACACATATATTATTTTTATATATATTATTAAATTAACTCAAAGTATAAACTCTGATATGTAAGTCTATGCAAAAATACTGGTAGCCTAAGTAATATGATATATGTATATATTTTTTAATCTAGCAATCATTTTATGAAAATTTATCAAAATTATCGCTTTGACGTTATACATACTTTGGATGCTGCAGACTTTTTTGCTTGTTCTAATTCATGAAGCTGCTGTTTATGATGCAATAACCGTTTTTGTAATCTTTTGCGGTAGCTACGAGAGGCTGACGAACGGTTAGCATTGACATATCTCCTTTGCATAGCTGATTCTCCTTGAATGAACTCCCAACGAGAAAATAAACCTTCCGAAACAAACATTATAGAGATATTATTCTGTTACACAATTACAATAAATAAAAAGCACTAAATTATTAGCATTTAGCTTAAAATATTTTCACTATAATATGTACATAGAATTGCTTTTCCTTTATAATTTTTTTTTTTAATTCGCTAATGATTAGTGAAAGAAACATTTTAAAAATGCTGTGCATAAATACGCCGTATATAAAATACCTTGTTCTCTAGTTTTCTCGTGATTGTCCTCAAAACAGGGCGGTGGTGCGATAGTGTCTAAGCATACCGAAAGAAATAATAATACCCAGCCGATTAAGGTGACGTCCAGTCGATTGGAATTGGATGGCGTATTGGTAAGAGGAGCCAGTAATTTACCCAATGTACGAACCATAGCTTCAATAACTGAAGATTTATTTCCCCCGGCTATTAATGACTTCCGTCCGAGGAATGTTAATAAAATAAACACCCTAAAAGCAAAATTCGGTTATAAAAAAATGTGTTTTATAAAATTACATTTAAACATTAATTCATGTATTTTATAAAAACAAAAAAAAAGTAATCTTCCTGAATTCTCTTCTCAGACTTGCTTCTTTTAATTTTTACACCATGTATGATATTTACAAGTCTCATATGCGTGTTAAGTGCAAAGTGAGATATTCCAAACCTCACCTATCTTGCGGGAAAATATGAGTGGACGCCGAAGAGTAAAGATTTATCAAAGTGTTGGATAAGAAGTTGCCCCACCATGGTTGATGTCCTGCCATGCCAGCCAAGAGCGCAGCAGCATGGAGTTGCAAACGTGGGGCTGGCGTTACGACGCATATCGAATGGAAAAACTTCTCACAAATTGTTGGAGTGAAAACTTCATATAACGACGTTGGTCGGTAAACCTATATTTAAAAAGAACAGACACGTCATACATAAAGTTTGTCATATATAGAGCAATAAAATCAGTTATGTGCCAATATCAAATATCAAAAGCGCAAATAATTTTATTATATTGGCAATTTATCACATAACTTCGAGCATTTAAAATCTGCTATAATGTATACGTACACTAGGTACTGGGCCAATTTCGTACACAGTATACAGTAGAATGTCAAGTAGAGTTTCTTCAAGAACTCGTAATTTGTCAGTAGGTGCGTTCGCGAAGGACGTTGTTGGCACATTCCGCAAACCTCTCCACCACTCGAGACGTCGCCAGACACTTCGTACAATGTTTAATTGATGTTGGAACATGGTACATTCCTACAACATAATAAATCAATATACGTACTGATATATATATCAACCAAGATTGTATCGATTTCTTCGTTGAAATAATGAACTTGAGTCATTCTTATCTGAGAACAACATTCATAATTATAACTCACTTGGTACGTCGACATTATCTTCGCCGATGGCTGTTCCTTACTTTCATTAGGTATCTTGTTGTAATACAGATAATTTTGCATATGCATAACATTAGGGGTTTCCGAACACAGTAATGGGTCCAACAAAGTTTTTAATCTTTCAGTAGCTAAACTAAATCTGAAAGGAAGAAGATATTTCTATGCATTAACAGAAAACACACACACGCATACATTTTTCTATCACTATTTCTTTTATTCTATCTTAATTATGTACAATACCTGCATTGTACATCTTCCGCTAGAGCCGATAATATGTTACACTGTGTATCAATGGTAGCTTGTAAAGAAGAATCAAAAATGTCGGCATCAAATGACGAAGCATCATTTACTTCCGAGTAATCTTCCCCAGGCAAAACTACCATATGTCCGTAAAACATTCCTAATGGTATTTTACACGTAGTTGTGGACATTCCATAGCGTCCTATTGTAGTGATCTATAATAATCGTGCAAAATATATATTAATTTATAAATAAAAACTCTGTGAATAGAACCATGTATCCCGAGAAGGGAATCATTATCATTAAATAAAATAAAATAAAAATAAAAACTCGATTAATGTTTTTTAAGTAAAGCGTAGAAAAAAGCAAGCAGACAGACGCAAATTGATATGAATAAAGAATAAAAATTTAAAAAAATAATAAAAAATATTGTAGAGAAAAAAATCGCAATTTTAATTGCCTAAAATAATGTTTTAGAGATATCAAAGACTTATAAAATAAAAATAATAAAATCAAAGAGCGGTTTATGAACATCGTAAGCGAAAAGGAATAACTAAAATAAAGATTTATTGTTATTAATGTGTTACATTTTTACCTTGAGATATCTACATACAGGCGGTGGCTGAAGATCACAGACAATCAACGGCTTACTTCCAATGTCACCAGCGACGATAAGCCGCGTGCCATCTATTTCTTCGCTTTTAGTCCAGATGTCTATGGACAGCGATACCAAATCGTTGCACGAAGGTATCATCAGATCGGTCAGTAGTACAGGTGACCCAAAGTCTAAAATAACGAATCGACGAGCTCCCGAATGCATCCGTTCGACGACCAACGCTTGCTGAGGTGGCCAACACAGCAACCTTCCCCATGGGAATGTAATGTCTTCTCGCTGCAACATACATTATATGTATTAATCCTAGTGAAATAATTATTTTTTTAAGCTTACACACTTCCCAAATGCAATGTGCCAAAAATATAAGAAAGCAGAATATTTTATTCACTGCGGCAATTATTACTGTGGGAAAGGCAATTGCATTTCGGATACATACTGAAATACATAAAGAATTATGCTATACATAATGTCTCATGACTCGCAACCATAATCTTAATGACACATTCTCTATCGGATTTCTAATCAACATAATTTTCGAATTGCGAACAAATATGGGTCTTCTCGCAAACTAAAAATGACAAATAAATAACAGAATCATATCAATTCAATTAATTTAAAATGAATGTTAGTTCAATAAAACGTTAATGAATAAAAAATCAATTTTTTATTAATTATAGAATTTGTCATTGTGTTAAAGTCGCTAATTATGACACACCTCAAACAGTTGAATTACAAATTGGAACATAAATCACAACTTTGTATTTTTCTGGATACACACATTTGTAGATCTGTTGATGTGTATGTACAGAGAGACGAGTCTGTCTGGATTGTTGCAATACTAATCACGATTTCCGTGTAATACAATAGCATGTACATAGAAAGTAAAATAAAATTTTACGTGATATATTAAGTCGATATAATAACTAGCCCTAATTGCACGAAACAGTAAAGCGAATGTGTAAAATAAAGAACAAACTGTGTCGGCTGCACGTACACATAAAAAATACGAAGTCTAAATGATGGTGTTTAATATAAGACTAAGTTGGTAGCTGGTTCCTTGTTGTGAATAAGTAACTTACAATAAAAAAAAGAATGAGAGAAAAACCTAGCATATAAAAAAATGGTATATGCAAGGATAATTAACATCAAATACATAATTCAATAAATTTCATGTAACTCATGCAACTTGCACTCAACATCATTCAGCTGCGCTTGACAGACAGAGAATTTTCTATAGAACGAGTGTCTCTATTTTACAATCAGCATATTTAACAAAGCGATTAAACGACGAAAAGACGACGAAAGTGTATCACTGAACTCAGGAAACAAGAATTTATAAAAAAATTAAATAAAAGAGTGGTGCGTGTGTCTTTGTCTATGTAATCTACCTTTTTAGGATTGCCCTCCTCAACTTTGTTTACAGCGGTATTGATACTTTGTACGCATGACTTTTCTTTTACAATGGAACTTAATATATGTGAGCTAGGCATATTATTTTGTGTGCTATGCCAAGTCTGGTTATCGCCAGACATTTCATTAGCTTCATCATAGTCTGATTGTTCATCAGGTGTGAGCAATAGTTGCGGAGATGGCTTCTTTAGCACTCTTCCTGTATACATACTAAGCAGATCGCTTAATGTAGCTGTTGATTTAGCTTGAACATGTGGTCCTAGCGATCCAGCATCCAAGTTCTACAATTAATATTTCTATCTGAATTAAAATTCATCTACTCTAACATCTATACTGTATATACGCCGTTTACAAGTTTATGACTTTGAACAGTCGTTACGGCCACTGTTAATTGCGAAAGAAACGTAATTCGCCTTGCCTACTCTATGAACGCTGAGAATTTATTTGGCACGCTATTTCGCAGATCGTACGAATCTTACAATTGTGCTCGAGTCTACTGCTGATATTATACTATCGCTATCAATGATATCGTGGCGCTTCATTTGTTCGCTCTTATATCATCGTTACAAAATAATTCACATCACTTTATCTCGAAAATGATACCGCAACTCTTAATAGATTTAAGATATGCAGGGACACTTACATATGTGTGATGTATCGTTTTAATGTCAGGCACACCGTTGTTGCTTGTCGCTGTACTATCATACAGAGTGGGTCCAATATTAATTGTGTTCGTGCCAGGATCGATTTTCTCCATCTTCGTGCCGTCGGAGGCAGCGTGACAAGTGAAATGAAGAGGTTCAACCTAAATCGACGTTCAAATATTAAAATAATGTGGAATACAGTTGACATAAATTATCTTATTTTTAAATAAATAACATTACCTCGAGGAGACCCTTCATATTATGATTGGCACACAATGCCTTTAATTTGCTGGATATTACAAATTCACTAGCGGGATGCGTAGGCAGTGTGAGTAGGTCCCTCAAATCAATGGAATCCTGCGATATCTTAGACGGGTGTACAGCACTTGACGAAGCAACAGACGGGCCTGTTTGCTCGCTGGTTACAACGGACGCATATGTCACAGGTATTGAACTAAACTTTGGTAACATTGGTGGTTCTAAGTCGAAAAGTTCCGTCTCAAAAGGCGTGTTATATAGACCAAACCTTAAAAAAAATTTGTTTAATAAGATTATAACACAAGTAAAAAATATAGAAATTATAAGGAAACAATTAAGAAATACTCAACCTTGTAGCGAGCAACAAATGGTAAGGATTCACTCTATTAGATATCTCAGCGGCTATCTGTTGCACCAGGGAGACACACTTATGGGCAATACTGTAATTTCTATCTAATGGCAAAAATCTCGTAATGAGTAATTGGAGCCATCTTAATGAACCAGCCCAGTGAACTTCCACTATCGACGGCAGCAAGTTGACCAATACAGAGAGCATGGCCTCGTCGAAGGTTTGAGCCGGTGAATCCTCTATGTTATAAAACCCTCTAAAAAGAATAGTAAACTTTTCTGTTTATTAATTCTTCAAATAATGTATCGTAAGTCAATATTATTATGAATGAACGCTCACCCGCTGCAAAGAACAATCAACTTAACGCATTTGTGCGCTATACTTCTGCCAGCGTGCAAGAGGCATGTTCGTAATAAGCTGGATAATCGTCCTTGCACGGAACGTATCGTCTCCAATTGAAGAGCTTTAATCTCCGTGCTATTCTGAATACTGCGCAATCTCGTTAATCTTATTGAGGCTACCCATATTAGAATGTCAAGAGCTATAGATTGTACGACAGGAGAGCTGAAAACGTATTTATTTAGGTATTAACTTTTTCTACAAGCTCAAACATCGTTAGGTTTCTATTATCCTTGTTACTTACTCGACAGGTACTTGCAAGCATGCGACATTCAAAAGATTATCGACAAAGGTTTTAGATTCTAACATAGCACATCTCTGCATCCTTTCGTCGGGCATGCTGGTGGGATTTACTGATCTCACGGTGATGGAGATCTCGTGAATCCAATTGCAACCTTAAATAAAAAATAGGTGCATATAGCTTCTTGATGTGCAAAATTTTCAATCCAAAACAACCAGCATATTTTCTTATTAATTATGTCAAAAATCTAGCGACAATAAAATTATCACGAATATAAAAAATGTATAAAAGTTTTCTTCGTAAATTACATAAAGACATTTTATATGTGTATATTATATTGTACATAATAAATTCATTTTAATTAGATTAGCATTTTAATTTATTTTATTAGTAGATTAATAAATCCTTAAATCATATTTACCAACGTAGCATCCTAACTTCTTGCTATTTGCACCTTCGTCAAATCGTTCCCCAGCATTAGGGGGTACAAGCGGACGTACTTCAAATATCTTCAGCTTTTTACAAGTAGGTGGTTTACTTTCTGCTAAATTTGTTTTTGATTTCGCAGACTTGAGAATAGAAAAAGAAACGGAAATACTTTAATCAAACACCGATTCTATCGTGTATAAAGACGGAACGTAATGAAAGATTGATAAATACATTACTCACTCCATCCTTTTGATCCACTAAAGCTTTGATGTGAACGAGCAACGTTCTAGCTTTCGAGCGAAATAATTTCGGGCTTGTCAATGTTACACATCCCGAACGGCAAGACAAGTCTACGCAACGGTGCAAGTCGATAGGACCACAGAGGATTTCGGTGTTATGCTGACGTTGATATTCCTCTGTGATAACCGGATTTTCGCTCTTTTGCTCGGCTCCTATGTTAAATTCAATTCTCTCGTCTACGGGGGTGGTTGGTATCTTCTGATGACCGATCCTCTTTATATTTTGTTTCAACAAAGTGACTTGAATAGTCGGTAACTCTTGACAGAACGCATGCAAGGTAAATCGGACATCAACGTGCCCTATACTTCCTGCTGCGTTCCGTGGTAAAGTAAGCTCGAATACGTGTTCATCCCAAGTAGTCCTAACATAACATATAAATATGTTATAATTTTATAATTGTGTGTGTGTGTGTATATGTTTCCTTTCAACCGAAGATTCTTTGTCCAATTTCTTATCGAGAATTGCAGTGTGTCGCTTGTGTGTGTGATTTACAATTTATTAATTTTTAATAGATATTTAATAATTTAAAAAACCCGCAATTAAAAAATGAGACGGTTTTTTCGAAAATGTCTCGAGATATATAAATGTTTATAATCATGTCGTCTTACGCATCATTTTGCAACCGCCATGTTCTTGTATGATGCTGATCTTCCGATTGATGAAGATGCTGCGGATGACGTCTCTGTCTCTGAGCTTGCATCATTTCACTCCAACATGGAGGGACGGTCGCGCTATACGCGGGGGAATGTCGACTGAATCGTGTAAGTTCATACAACAGCCCTAAGTCCCAGTAAGAGAAATTCGACTTGTGCGCTAATAGCTCATCGCTGAAACGTTTAAAATACAAACATTTAAGAGTTAATAAACAAATATAAAAGATGTTGCTTTTGCACAGTGTTTTATAAATGGTGTTGCAAGAAACCAGCTTTATTACACAGCTTTAAAAATGTTCGGCTATTCCAAATTCCCAAACAAAACGTTTGCTGCGTGAAACTTACTAACAAATCGACGACGTTGATGTACTAGGAGCTATATTTTCACAAGTACAGCTTCCCTCACTACCCATATTCACATCATCCACATCATCCTTCTCCTCTGCGGAGTCCTCTTCCTCCGCCGTAATGAAGAAATGCAATGTACCATCGCTCGTGCACACACACAGCCTTTCCAAACCTGAAAAAGCCAGCAGCCTTAACACACAAGTTCTCTCCGACACAATCCCCACAAATACTTCAGATTAATCTCCCAGGTTGCTCTCGTTTGCTTCCCTTTTAGAAACACTTTAAGAAGGACACTTACTGTTGCAATAAGTCGCAGAAATGAATTTCTTTCCATCTAATCTCGCCTCCGTTACAGTCTTCAGCGTACTCAAGTTCAGTAATCTGACCACACCGTCCTTACATACGAGGGCAACTTGTCCGGCGGGTTCCTGAATGGCTGAATTACTAGTGGAATTGGTACTAGAATTAGTAGAAAACGACGTGCACTTTTGTTTCTCTTGGAGAGGAAGGAGTACGTGCTCTACCGGCGCCTGCTCCAAAGGTAATTCTCGCTTCACCAGCGGTTCCGACGCCACTTTCACTACCGGGCCGGTGAAATCCAGAGCGTACACGAGCAGCATGGCATTCGCGCTGCTCTCGTTACCGTGGATCTCGCCGTTTATCAATTTGCCGGACTGGCTGTCGTTATGGTCCCAGTACATGTAACTTTTCTGCGGGAAGAAATCGCTTTCGTCGTCAACGTCCATCTGATTGGTATTTGACGAGGAAGATTCGACGGAAGCGTTATCCGCTGCGGGACACATCGCGACGTACAGATATCTCCCGTCCTTGGACGTAGTTATGTACGTAATGCGGAGAGAATCTGGAGCGTTTATCGCTAGCGTCTTAACGACCACCGGTTCCGCCTTGGTAATCTTCATAAGATCTAAGCTCTTTTTGTTTATCGTTGTCAAGTCGGATGTCGATGCGAAGTGGGTCGAGCCGTTGATAGGAGCGAAATTGGGATCATAGGGCGTCGACGTCGTCGGGGCCGGACCAAAAGGAATACCGATGGGACTCGAGTAAATGCCGTTGGAGGACGAGGCAGTTAGAGTGGTGGTCGGAAAGATACCGTCGTAATGCGGACCGACTACCATGTCCGAGTCTACATCTTCGATAACTGGCACTTCATAGAAAATTTTACCGAGAAAGAGCTCCTGGTACAAGCTCTCCTGGCGCCCGCCGTTCGAGCTGGCGCTAGTTCCTGTCCCAGATAGGGTCTTCTTAGTCTTTGATTCTTTAGAATTGTCCTCCTTGATGGGTTGCGCCGTCGCAGCCTTATGATGAAAGTCGTACAGCACTAAGTAATGCAACCTCGACGATATGTACCTATCACCCGCTACCTTCATTATATCTAGAGTATCACTGGCAGCACTATTTACACTGTTCATCGCGCGAACCAACGACGACGAGCTCGCGAGATCGCTCGAGGCGGCCCACACATTCTCTAAAGTTCTTAATTGCGAGGGATTATTAACTGTCACTGTGACCCCGCACACTAAGCACGGTCGAATTTTATGCTCTGCCGTCTCGATGTTCGCGGACGACGAAGTCGTGGAGTTAGTACTTTTCGCTTCCTCTTTCAGGGTCGCCGGAGATCCCACCACCGAAAGCGCGGTAACCTGCACTTTATAGAACGACGAGGGTTTGTATTCCGAAAGTGGATCCGAGTCCGAGCCTAGATTCGTTAAATATGGAGGCGTCAAATTTCTCGCGGCACAAAACTGTATCGATTCCTTATTGTTTATTTCTTGATCCAAGGGTGATATATAAAATGATACTTCTCTCTGCAAAATAATGATATATATTATATTACTTCATTATTACTTTATAAATCACTCTATATTACTTTTCTCGCGTAGCTTACCTTTAACTGATTCGTTATGTTCCAAATATTTACAAAACCATTGGAAGAGGCTGTAGCCGCGAGGCCTGTGACATTAGTAGTACCTATAACGTCCACCGTATCGCCTGCCTCGCGAGCGGGAGCCGTTGCGAGGGTCACGGATAACGGAACATTCTGCGTATATTCACCCTTAACGAAGGGACACGCGGGCGAATGCCTTTCATGCTCTGACCATGGCTCGTCTGTGGGCTCCCAACATACCAAGCACACGTTGCAAGTGAAACACATCGCTCTATCATCACCGGTAGCATTCGGCTCGTGATAGAAACCAGCCTGCGCCATTTGGTCAGGTAAAGCCCATCTGAAATATACGTTCAATTACAATTTTATGGCTGTATTGTAAGTCCAACTGCATCAATCGCTCTAAACATGAATATAGAAGAATATTAAAAAAAATTGTGGAATAAAAGTGATTATGTCACTATCTAGATTTGACAAAAACACTCGTGACACGATGACATACTTGTAATTCATGTGTGGCCATTTTGGAAAAGTATTACGACGTGCTGCTTCGCTAAACATTAACGCTCTATCAGTGGGACCACCTTCCAACGCAAGACTAGGCAATAGGCCATTTAGTCGTTCATT
Organism: Temnothorax curvispinosus; assembly: GCF_003070985.1. Classification (NCBI taxonomy): domain Eukaryota; kingdom Metazoa; phylum Arthropoda; class Insecta; order Hymenoptera; family Formicidae; genus Temnothorax; species Temnothorax curvispinosus. The sequence continues at coordinate 108,546 of NW_020212990.1, forward strand.
GATCGCGGAGGCAATGGGCAGTGCTGCTATATGCCGATTTTGCCTCTTTAATTCCATCACCAAACCAGAACAGACGAGTTTCAAAGACCCGTGCGGTAGCTCCAAACATATCGTATTCCACTGTAATTAAAATTTTGCATTATTTTTATATGCGGACTTTTAACACTGACACGTATTAGTGCTACATATATGATATAAAATTTACTAAATAAATGTGTATCTTACATACATACATTATTTATAATATTAAATTGCATTAATTTTTATTCAGCAGAAAATATATATCAAGTTATTTACAGCAATATCTTTAATTATTTCTCACAATCATATTACCTAACACAAATTTAGACCAATATTAAATATCTCTGTAATCAGCTGTTTAATTTAATCTCTTTTAAAATTAAACTTGTTCAAAATCAATTGACTAAAAATTATAATTTATATATATTTATAAAGATTAAGTTACTAAAAAATACTTTAGGTTTCTAACAAACACATCTTTAAAATAATTTCTTTACTTTTAAATTCTCGTCACAAACATCTATGATAACTACAATAATATTGAGATACATCCAACATATAAAATAATCAATTTTATCAACTGTGCATGTACTTACTTTTTGAGCTTTGATACCCTTCTTCTGGTTCGCTTGTGCCGTAACAATTTTACTCGATAGTTCCTGCAGCACCTCCAGCAAGTGTTCTACACCTGGCAACTCCACACACTGTAGGCATTGAAGCAGTATCGTCGCCTCGGACAGCAACAGCTCCAGCTTCACGATATCTTCGCTCTTAGAAACCGGGGTTTGCAAAATTGTATCCAACAGCAAGACCCCATTGTAATCGCTACGTATCCCAATCCCTCGTCCGTCCGTATACAGCACTTTGTCCACTCCATCCGATAAGTATATCCCTTGCAACTTCCCATTTGGTTTACCTGTAACAATCGCAATTGTGATATAAATATAAGCGTCTTACAATTTTTTTCACATTTTGTTCTCAATAATAACATATTTCAATAAATTGCAAATTAGTACATTATATATCTTAATAAAAATTTGTAAGAAGCATTATATTACACAAAACCGTGTACTTTCATTTTAATCACTGCATAAATTGCTAGTATTAAATATTACAATATTTTTGTATTATCATACTATATCATAAAATTGTTTGAACGTTTATATAAACAATACATATTTTATTTCCCATAAATACTAACATTTTGCTATATCTTTAATATAATCTTAGGATAATTAAGCACAGATCTTATAAGCGTCGTTTTACAAACATGAGTCACAATTTTTTAAACGCCTCGATTTTGAGAAACATTCCACATTTTTATTTTTCATACTGAAGAATGCTTCCTTACATGCAGGCATGTAAGAACGAAGAAATCATTCATAAAAAATCTTATCTCTGGGTACCGACTGAAACGGACCGAGGCAATTTGTAAAATAGATAGAAGAGGCTCTTCTCCCAGAACAATAACAAAGAACGTTATCGGAATACCACGCGATCATAGACGATAATCATTAGATTTATCTGCTTTAATCGCACCGCGTGCATTTTTTTAAAACACACTAATTTATTTTCGCGCCACGCAGAACAAAGGAACGGGGGAAAATTTCGCGGGCGGAATGGAACGGGCCGCGCGCGAGATCGTCTCCTCGTCACAGCCTGCGGATCGCGCGGGGGATGAAAAACGGCGAAGAACGGGGGGGTGCCGCCTCCGAAGGCGGCGGCCTCGCGCCGAGGGATCGCGACGAGGAAGCGTCCTCGTCGCGCGCACTCGGGAAACGTGCGCGACCTTGGGGGAGCGAGCCGTGCGTTATTGCACAGTATTCCGCAAACGGACACGGACAGCCGCGAGAGAGACGGCCGAGACGTGGACGACGGACGTGTTGGGCGCCGACGGACGGGGCGGCGACTCCCGGCGTCGGCGACCCGCGGGCGGGGACCACCTCTCTCACCCCTTCCTCCCCCCCGCGCGCGTGAATCGATCCGGACGGCGTGGAGCCGCATGCTCACCCGACAGGGAACTCCTCTGCAGGATCACGCCGGAGTTGACATCGAACACGTATACTTGTGCGCTGCCAGTGGTGATGAGCAGAACGTTTAGACTGGCGTGATAGATTATGCTCTTGCACTCGGTGTCCACGTTCAAACAGCCGTCTTCCTTCAGCAGCCACGGGTCATCATCAGCCATTTTTGCTCTCGCGCGCGGATCACGCTTTTTCCGAAAAAGTTTTCTTCTCTCTCAACGCTCGGACATCACGAGAAACATGGCGCACTCGTCAACGCCATCTTTGAGTGGAACGTCAGCAGACCGCTCTGAACGCGGTCGACTATCGTTTCCAATCGTTTCTGCCCCCCACCCCCTCCGGGGTGGCGATCGATCATTCCGCGCCGCGTTGTATATCGAGCATTCGATTCCCGGAACGATTCACGCTGTATAAATTCTTTATGGCTGTTACACACCGGACGCGATAATTATACAGAGATCCGCGTAGCTGTGTAAAAGGAAAAAAGAGGAGCACGCGTAAAAAGATGCACCGGTCACGCGCGGATGTTCCAATTAGTTCTGCTCCGAGCTTTATTCTTACTCCGATGTATCGACGATATGACGTGGCGCGAATTGAAAAGGACTTCGACCGAACTTCGATTTTAAAACATCGGCGCTCGACGTGATTGCTTGCAACAATTAATTGGATTTCTAATTGTATAATTTGTCGCTCCTAATTCTCGATCTTTGTTTCCCGTTAAACAATAAAAAATAAATTTATGTTATAGAAAATAACGAGGATGTTACTTAATTAGTCAATCAATTAAATGAAACTATAATATTCAAGTTATTGTTACATAATTATTAATATTTAGACTTTGATCAAATTACAGTTAAATGATTAATTTATACATAGAATCGCTTAAAATAAAAATTTTTATTATTTAATTTAATTATTAATTTTTTTCGTTGTTTTCAATTTAATTTTCCTCTTCCTAGACACGATTGACTTTTGGTTTTCATGAGTCAAAAATCTGAATTTTCGGCATCGGAATTATTAGAAATGTGGGAAATTTTTGGAATTGTCAGTTAATGCGACTTATGTTTATTTCTATCAGCATAGTTTTTTGTCATAATCGTAAGGCCGTAAGAAAATAGACCAATCACAGTCGATTATTCTCCTTGAGCTCGAAAA
>NW_020212990.1:111755-123024 GCF_003070985.1 Temnothorax curvispinosus
CAATCTGCTTAATGGACAAATACGATTGGTCATTTCCAATGGACTAATCAACGATTAAAAGTTAATCGGAGTTTAGTCGAAGTGGCCCTTTGTCCGCATCCCTATAAAGAGATACCGGCGCGTGCGTCACGCGCGGTGTGAACACTGTGAATTCGCAATAATCGCGTTCGCGTTCCGCGAAGTGCCCTCCCCCCCTTCCATCTTCGCTTCTGCGTGCCCCGCGGCCGCGTATCAGCTGTTCGATGACAGTTTGCCAACCGTTGGAGGAGGTCGCAGGCGCTGCGAAATAGTGAAGCGAGATAGTTCGCGTTGTTTGGGATGTGACAGCAATATGGCTATCTGGTGATTAGCAATTCGGAGCGAAAACGGGACAAAGGAGCAGCTCGGTTCTTATGACAATAGACGCCGCTCCATCCGCGCGGCGCACCGTCGTTCCGTCGTACCGTTGTGGCAGTTAAACGGGAGTATATACAGGATGCTGGAGCTCGAGGTGGTGCCCGAGAGGTCCCTCGGATGCGAGCAATGGGAATTTATTTTGGGCAAGTGACGAAACGCAAGCGCAAAACGCACGCGAGTGACGCGAGCGTGCGTTGTTATGGTTTGCAACACCACGCAAACCGACTTCTCTCTCTCTCTCTTTCTCTCTCTCCTTCTCTCTCCCTCCCTCGTCAAGTTTTACGATCGAATCGGGTCGTGCGAGACGAGAACGGGCGACCGTGGCCCGTCCACTTTGTCCCACATAGCTGCACGATTCGTCCTTGTGTCCTTCTGCTGCCCTATTATTGTCATCTCTATTGTCCGTCCGAACGTGATACTTTATGACGAACGAAAACGAATACGAACGCTTCTTTCCCCTTTTCTTTTATCATCATACGTATGATGTAACACAGTACGTGACTCTCTTTTTGAATAAATAAATGCCCTTGCGACAAGTATATAAAAATAGAAGTCAAGGTCCGCGGGTCAACATTGGCGGAAGTACAGGCGATTTGTTCTATTTTGTGAAAATAGTATGCAAATTAGTCTTCCAATTGGTCTCTTTGTTAACTGAACTTGTTTTTGTGGAAAGATACTACGTACTCCATTTCCAAGTTTCTAAGCTCTTTTTTTTATATAGTTTTGTATAGGCAAACTCTTGTTTGCTATGTGGGAGAGAAGCATTAATTTACTTCAAGATCCGAATATTAAGCTTGTTATATTGCAGGTATGCACTTTTCTCAATCGGTATCGATAATACAATCTCAAGTCGGAGTTATAAGGGGAGTGCAAGTACTTTATAGCGACACTGTAAGTACATTCAACGCCTAAGTTGGCATGAGACTTGTACACACACACACACACAAGCATAATGCGCACAAAGTAAATTTGTTTTTAAATGCGTAAATAAGTAATACCTTTACATGCATTGTGTACACACTTAAATAGCATAATAAGATAATACATGAAGCATTATGCACGTTCGCAGAATCCGTTAGACGTAGATCTAGTAATAAATTTACCTCACGACGGCATTCGGCTTATATTCGATCCTGTTGTACAAAGGCTTAAGATAATTGAGATATATAACATGAAGTTAGTAAAATTGAAATATTGCGGCTTGCCATTCAATTCGCCGGAAGTGTTACCTTCAATCGAGCAGATAGAGCATTCGTTTGGCGCGACTCATCCTGGGGTTTACGATAGCGAGAAGCAGGTAAGCAACTATCTGTATAATTCAGTCACAAATGTGAAACCATAGAAAGCTTATTGTTCAAAATAATTATTTTAAAAATAATTATGTGATAGCTATATGATAATAAATTATAAATTGCAGGTGTTTGTATTGAATTTTCGAGGACTGTCGTTTTACTTTCCAATCGACTCGAAATTTCAACCTGGTTATGCCCACGGATTAGGCTCGTTACAGTTTCCCAACGGGACTTCTCCTCTGGTCGCAAAAACAGCGATTTACGTTGGAAATATGCCAGCCGGAGGTAGCGGCGAAGAACACGGTTCCAAAACTCCGCCGCCACCTTTGCCACTTGTAATTATGTTTGATCATCTCGCGATTAAGCTGAAGGATAAGACAAAAAATTCGGACGTACAATGTGTCTTTAACGGATCTGTCTTCACAAACAGGCCTGTTACCATAATAACTTGTACTTGGAGAAAGCTGATATCATTCGAGACAAAACACGTACTCGAGGGCTCAGATTACACCTTTTTACGGAAGGTAGTTCTGGAACGAGAGCATTGCTGGAGCCGAAAAAGCGATGTCTGACCAAAGAGGTTGCCCTTCATCAATATATACTTTTTTTTTACCAAGAAATAATACGACAGCATCTAAATATTTTAAGTACAGATTTCAAACGTGCAATCCGCGACTGCTAAAAAGAATCTGCGTTTCAATTTATTCTATCGAATACGAATTTCAATACGCTAAAAGAATTACCTTGTTCTTATGTATAGAGCAAGATAATTTGTAGTTTTTCATTTCTGATGTTATAATTTATGATTTCAGGTGTTGTTCGGTGATACTTGCGAGGACGTTTTAAGCGCGATTGGTGCCCCGTCTAGAGTGTTCTACAAAGCGGAGGATAAGATGCGTATCCATAGTCCACACGCGCACAAACGGGACAAGACAAGGCGGTCAGACTTTTTCTATAATTATTTTACTTTAGGCTTGGTAAGTACATCTTTTTATCTAGTGAGATGACACGAGCTTACTTTTACGAATCAAAACAGTACAATAAATTAATGTCGTTAAAAATGTTGCTTATTATTTATATCTAAAAGGGATCAATTCAAGTACTTTGCCTTTTTCTCTTTAAACTAAATTACAGAAAAAATAGATATTTGATTAGGTATATAGATGATTATTGTTTTAAATTCAACATTTAAATGTATGGATTTAACTGGGCAGATAATTAACAGATAGATTGATCAGGACAATACTTCTGCACGATATTATGGCCCATGTCATTCTCGAATATGTTTTCTCTTTGTCCATTGATCTCACTTTCCACACTTAACATGCGATTCTTTGCAGGATGTCTTGTTCAACGCTAAAACTCAATGTATAAAAAAGTTTGTACTTCACACGAATTATCCGGGACACTATAACTTTAACATGTATCACCGTTGTGAATTTTCTCTGACTCTGCCTCCTGAAAATAATTCCACGGAATCGGGAAAGCTGATCGACGTTTCCCCCTCTCCTGTTACAGTAGGATCTTTAAGTCCTCTATACGCATGATATTTAATGCATTATGCTATCGATACTAATGAATCTTAATTCTGTCGCAGATCACTGCCTACACAAAATGGGACAGAGTGAGCGAACAATTGAAGGCGAGCGCGCGACCTGTGGTTTTGAATCGCGCGTCTTCGACAAACACAACCAACCCGTTCGGCTGTACGTTTTGCTACGGCATACGAGACGCGATTGTCGAAGTCATGGCGAATCAACATATCGCAAGTGTAACTTTATATAAAACTGCGTGACGTCGATAATTCACACGATGTAAGGCATTACGTAGCGTGATTCATGACGAACAGTTGAGGATGAGAAATTACTTTAGCTAAACTTTCAAGGTCTTAAGTTTGCCAGTTTTTAAACGAGATATATGTGACGAGAACGATGCGTAGAGCGCTCTGGAAAGCTTTTTTTAACGTATAACCGATTATTTTAGGGTACAAGAATGATAAATAAGTGTTACATAATGCGTGAATATTAAGACGACTAAACGATGACCGTATAGGATGTGTATAAAGTTCAAGAACAAAAATATGGAAAGTAAAAAAAAAAATGATATATCACTTCGAGATATATGCGATCACTCACGTAAAACTGGTCATTTCTCTTCTCAAGCCTCGTCTCGCAGCTATGGATACTTGGATCAATTTAGAGTCTATCTTAACAAAGGTTTCGGTAGTTGTCTTTTTTGTTTTGTGACGTCTTAATTTCTAATCTTCACGCAACGTTAGAACTAGCTGGAAGATACACAGCTATCACTATAACGCGACAAAAACTATTGTATTGTCAAGCATACTACTTTTTTTCTACATGTAGAGTTAAAAAAGCATAATTTTACCATATTACATAAGTTAACATATCTGTACAAATAATCGTAAGTTTATGTAAGTTCGATAATTCTAAGAAATACGCGAAGATAATACTGGAACTTTATAGTAGGCTCTCTGAAAATTTTCGACAAGACATTATAGTGGCTCTTCGTAATGAACGTGAAAACCACTATAGTGACTGCTAGTAGCAAAGATAAAATATATCTAAACGTAAAATTAAAATTCTTATCGTAATTAAATAAAGATAAAATTTTTATTTAGTTTTATCTTCGAACGATAATCGATATTTATCATTTTAATTAATTTATATCTCGATGATGATCATTGTTTAAGAAAACATTTATTCGAAGAATCTGTAGCTGGAAGAAAGGCGATATTACTTCAAGACGCGTCAAATTTTGTCTTATGATTTCTGTAAGAAACTGAAAAAGTCGATATATACATTATTGTATTATTAAAAGATACGCAGATACTAATAATTTGGTTTAATAATACTTAATCACTTATTTGGAACTATAGTGTCTCCCGTGTCTCCTAATTGTCATCTTTTGTCAATATTAATTGTTATAATTGTATAATCATTATACAATTATAACGATTAATATGATAACGGAATTTATTAGATAACGTAAATTATTAGTATCCGCAAAAAGTATTTTAACTCGACAATTATGAAGACAAAGGCAGAAGAAAAAGAAAACTGGACAGAAAATACTATATAAATTTTTATAGGCGATATGATCTTTTTAATCGATTATAAGGGTTGTTATTAATATAATCCTGGTGTATGATATTACCCTTATATAGAGATAAGGTAAGAAAGTAAGTCGGCTCTCAATTTTCGTATAATGTGGCAAATTTTTTAACGTGGGTACGAAGAAAAATAATAAATGTGTGAGAAAAATCGAAATTGCACGTATACCCTGATTATCGTGTTCTCTTTCATTATAAGATTGCGCGGATTCTCACCCAGCACAAAATGTCGTCTGAGTGTGACGAAAAAAGAATTATAAATAATATTATGTAACATAATAAAAATATTTGTTGTATCTACGCGCTTTCGTTGATTTTCCCGTTAATAATGTTTTTAAATTTTATTTCGCATTATATATAATTACAATCGTTTACTAGATATTTAATGTTTTTTTTATACATTATAATTATTATAAGTATTTCATTAAATCAGCTGATCAAAGTAAATATTTGTTCGAGTCGAGTTGCTGAACTGCGCATGCGGTCGAGTAACCTAACCTTACTGTCTTGTCATTCTTGTCTAATAAACATGCTTATCAATATATCAATTTAGAAACGTGTAATTTCACGCCATTATTAGACATGAATTAACACACGTCGATTAAGTTTCCTGGAAATCTGCTATTTCAGAGAAATAGCATTTCGCCACGTAATTTATTTCCGAGCGTCTCGACCAACGGGCCATCACACATGAGAGCTGGATCGTGTGGGGATCACTTTTATTTTGGAATAATTCGCTCAAAGGCAAGATGATAAAGGACGAAGGACAGAAGGAGGGAACGAGCTTGCGGAATGTCCTCGTTACCTCGCTTATCGTGAGTGAATTGCTACGCACAACTTGCGTTTGCAAGTGTCATCACACACACGTGACTGTTGCACACGTGGCACATGTTTTAATTCTTCAACAATAGCATTATTTTGAATGATATTTACATAATTAAACGTTCATGAATACATCGTGATTGTAAAAAAAGAAGGCGTTAACTATATAGAGTTACTCTGTATTGTCAATTTCCAGGATGTTTATTAATAATTAATAAGACGGACTATAATTGATTTCTCTTTTCATTGAGATTTCATATCAAAAAGCTTTTTCTCATTTTATATGTCATGAATAAACGAGGGTTGATAAAAGATAAAAAGAGGAAAAGAAGATAAAATTATACTTTTGTTCATATAATAATGCTTACATAGGCAGGAGGTGCAGCAGGGACGTTCGTGGACATTGCGTTGTTTCCGCTGGACACGCTGAAGACTCGACTGCAGAGTGCTCAAGGATTTTTAAAGACGGGAGGCTTCACAGGTCTTTATAAAGGGATCTGTCCAGTCATAGTTGGATCCGCACCAACAGGTAACGCAACAGATATACGCAGTATATTTAGGAAATAATTTTCTCCTGTATCAAGAATTTTCAAATTTATCATTATACGTGATATTAATATATTTCTCATTCCAGCTGCGCTGTTTTTTCTAACATATGAAGAAATCAAGACTGTAATGCAACCTAGGATTTCCGCGGATTATTATACTCCACTTCACATGGGAGCAGCAGCAATGGGAGAAATGGTATTACTTTAATAATTATTATCTCTCTTGTGACGAATAAATTAATCAAATAAATTTATCAATTAATGGTATTTCAGTCTACGTTAGATCATTGTATTTATAATGCTTTGATTGAAATTGAAGAACTTTGTACATATATGTTTACATAGGTAGGAGTAAGGATAGGTAGAATATACTTTTATTATGTAACAAGCTCTTCAGAGAGTCCAAGTGTGTTATAAACTCAATTATTTAACGTAGAATACTGTTGATTTACTTGATTAATACATTTGTCATGAAAGAAAAAGCTTTAATCATGTATTGTTATTTTATATGTAAAGGTAGCATGTTTAATACGAGTTCCAGTGGAAGTTACGAAACAGAGGAGACAGGCACTGATATATGATAAAAAGTTGCTTGATCTTAAATTGTTGTATCGTGGATATTGGAGCACGGTGTTACGAGACACGCCGTTTAGCATTGTACAGTTTCCATTGTGGGAATACTTAAAAAAGACCTATAGTTTATATGCTGAAAGAGAAATATATCCTGTGGAAAGTGCAATCTGTGGTGCAATTGCAGGTTCTTATACTATATTCTCACGCTGCTAAAATAGAAAATGAGATAAATTATAATTTTGCATAAACAGAAAGCACTCTGTATCTTATCTTATCTATATGTGTCACGTAATTTTCAGGAGGCGTCTCTGCGGCTGTTACCACTCCGTTAGACGTTGCAAAAACGAGAATAATGCTGGCAAATAGAACATCGCTTTCATCAGAATTAAAAATGTTTAATGTACTTCATGGAGTATATTTACAGAACGGTTTTTACGGGTAAGTATCTTTCGCAATTTTTTTTTTCCGACTGAAATCGATAATTTCAATTTTTTTTTATTTATTGAAACAATTACATGTATTATTGTAAAGTAAAGTTTTACTAAATATTTCAATATCAACAGACTGTTTGCTGGTTTTGGGCCAAGAGTAATGTGGATTACATTAGGAGGTTTTATTTTCTTTGGAGTTTACGAAGAAGCAAAAGCACTTACGCATACGATATTTCCAATGCTAAAATAAAAATATAATTGTGCCTATCCTTATGTGGAAAAGTATTATTTCTAATATTTTGCAACGTGTATAAAATGTTTATTTTTTTATTGTACAAAATCGTCCCGATGATAACAATATTGACATAACAATATATTATTTATCTAACTTATGAAGTTATGTATGAATCTAACTTATAAAAGTACAAATTTTACATTCTTTTTACCTACATAACATTTCGTTTTTATAAAAAATTATTCCTATTATGTATTATACAAAATTTCTCTTGGAAAATTTTGTTTCCTAGAAACAATCATAAACAATTCAAGTAAAAATTATGATACTAATGTAGTAAATTTTAGTTCATAGTAATTTACTATTATTTACGCGCACTTTTCTTATTTTTTATAAGAAAGAAAAGGTACACATAACAATATGCATATAAGATACGTATTTAAAAAAAAAGAGTATTATATATATTGATAACATATAACGTATAAAAATATATTGCAATTATGCAAAATATTGCAAGATATGTGATATTTTAATCATTGGCATTTACAGTTTGGATTTTAAAGTATTCATTAACTTTTCCAATTTCATTGCTTTCTGCATATTTCCGCTAATATTTAATTTGCCTGTCATAAATGCAGAAACCGGTTTTAGTTTGCCTGTCAACAAAAAGTAAGTTTAAAAGAATGATATATTAGTAACATCAATAACATCTGTATGTATATAATTTATATAGATATAGCAATATACGATAGTAGTAAAACGACGATACAGTAATATAACAAGTACGAGAGTAAACTCAAGAGAAAGTTACAAGGTCTGCACCTACCTGAAAACATAGCAAAAAAATTGTCTGAATCCATTGTAAGAGTTGCATCTGCGGGCTGACTCGGTTCTCCTTTGCCAGTAGCACCTTTTCCATTTTTCAAATCAATGAACCATACGCCGGATTCTTTCCCTAAAAATAAAATATGTATCTATTCTCTCATCTAGTGCGTTATCGTGTATTACAGCGCTCAAATCAATATAAATGAAATTACCTTTTACGTTAAATTGATATATAGCACCAGTTTTGCTAACCAATTCGCTACTTAAATTTGCATTGATGGCATTAAATACACGTGCCATCTGACCAGGTTCTTCACTCGTTTTATCAGGACTCGTTTTTATAAGGTTATCTTGGGTATCATCCAGAAAGAAGTCCATCATTAATTGGTCCTTATTTGCTAAATAAAAAATTACGAATATTTATTATTGAAGTATTATTAAAATATTTATTACTACAAAATATAAATGAAATCTAACATTACCTGGATTACACGCGTAGTCTGTAAAATCAGTAATGCCTTCATTCTTTAATATGTCTTCGTCAATCAGAAATTGGCCAGTGACGGATTTACTATCTTTACAAAGTAATGCGTAAACAGCATCGCTCATAATTTCAGGTTTTCGACAGGCATTACTCGAGTCCGGGCCTGACAGCATGTCCATTGCAGCAGTATGTATAGCTAAAAACAAAATAATTTATAATAAGTTTTTCATAATTATATAATATTACTTCCTTACTGATCATGTCTAGTAAAATTAAATGTGATAAGAATATACCTGTCTTAGGCCACACAGCGTTAACCGCAATGCCGTCAGGCTTGAATTCTTCCGCCATACCAAGGACACACATGGACATACCGTACTTAGCCATAGTGTATGCGACATGATTTTTAAACCATACCGGTTTCATGTTCAATGGTGGACTTATATTAACTATGTGCGGATTCGTGCTTTTCTTGAGATACGGTATGCATACCTTCGATCTACAATACAAATTTTATTGCTCGGTAACAGCACGAACATGAGAAAATACGTGATAATTTCAAAAAGTTTTCCTAATCAATTGCTTTTATATATATGGTTAATTTATTTAAGTACTAAACTAAATGTTAAGCATTAAAAAACTTGCAAGCATTGTAAGAATGAAACCTACACGAGAAAAGTTCCTCTAGCGTTAATATTATTCATTAGATCATATCTCTTCATATCGGTTGAAAGAGTATCCGTCAAAGAAATAGCGCTCGCATTGTTCACAACAACGTCTATACCACCGAATTTAGCGACAGCATTCTCCACCGCGTTAATCACCTGCTTCTCATCGCGTACATCCACGACACAAGGTAGAGCTTTACCGCCAGCTGCTTCGACTGAAAAATATATTTTCCACATTAGACCTCTAAATCTGGAAAGCAATGAGTAAAAGTCTGAAGATTAACTTGAAATAATTTCGTTTAAGCAATTTAATCAAATAAGATAAACTAAATAAAAAATTAATTATACCAGGCTAATATGCTGTCTATAAAATATTAATGTTCTATTTCTACTTGTGTTAGATATCGGTATCAAAACTAATAATTTTATTAACACAAGTACAAGAACAATAGAGACACTCAATTTTTTTAATTCACAGCCATTAAATATTAAGATTGCAAAAATCTCAAATTTGTTGAAAAATTAATTGACAATTACTTTCAGTAGCCGCCGTATAAATGGTACCCGGTAACTTTGGATGTGGTTCGGCAGTTTTTGCAGCGATAACGATATTAGCACCATCCTTTGCTGCTTTCAGAGCTATACTCTTGCCAATACCTCTCGAAGCTCCCGTAATAAAAATTGTGCGACCAGCCAACTTCCTGTTCAAATATTGGTCACAATTAGTATTGCTTCTTTCAACGACATTTATGATAACGTTGTTATTTATGTGGACATTTACGTATTGCTAAATGCTATATATTATTTAACAAACATCATATATTACTGTTCACGAGTGAGACATATAAATGACATGTCGTAACGATCTTACATCTGTTTTCATTTCTATAAAATTAAAACGATAATTATAAAATAATTTATACGTTAATTATTAGACTATTAAACCAAGTTTAATTAGTAACGTATATTATTAAATTAGAATTAAAGTAATACCGTCAAAATAATAATGACATCAATCATAAATAGGTCTTATTGTTTAAATAACTTCGATTTCCACGTGTAAACATCAAAAAGTTTTCAGCAGTTCAGTAAAATTAATGGAAAGTAGCAATTAATAGTCTAATCCGCAAAGTTGCATTTTGCATGAGCAGTGAAACGATAAACGTGTTCTACATCTTTTTAGATAAATCATGGAAGCAAGTCCACGTAGACAATACAAATCAGACATATTTATACACAAGTTCGCACTATCCTCCACTATCCGGGTAAAATTTTGCTGAATCATACAGGATTGCGGTCCACGAGTTTCACAACAGTAAAAACCACAGTAAAACGACGCTTACCCCGTGTTAATCATTCTTCCGCGTTGTTATTTTTCGATATGTTGGCGTATCAAATGTCAACGTCGGTCGTTTTGATACGTGGTCAGGTGATCGTAAACCGAATTGCGGGTCAGGCAACGTCCGAGTTACAGAATGCTGAATCGAATACTGGACAAGTATCAAAAATATCTTCCTTACGGCCACTTCGAATTCAATGAATTCAATCCCCACTCGTTTCGAAGGTTCAAAGTACATCAGAATACATCACATATCGCTAGGTAAAGGCCCCTGAGTGCGTTTATATATATGATTAACAGTCATTCCGCAAGTCGAACGAGTCTTGACATTTTCCGTGAAATATATATATGTATCTATTATATATAATCTATATATCTATCTATATATATTCGTATCCCTAATACGACATCTGCATTAATTTCAGAAACGAAGATATCTGATCTCGGTACAATCGACGTCGGTAAACTCACATCGCATCTCTTTACCTATACGCGATAAACTAGTGATTACCTGTATAGTGTATAT
>NW_020212990.1:123034-132417 GCF_003070985.1 Temnothorax curvispinosus
ATTTTTTGGAAAGTTTATGATACCTTCTATTAGGCTGTTACAAATAAAGCATTAAAAACTAAAAGAGTTCTAAATTTTTTTTGCCAAGCAATAAATTTGTAACTTAACAATTTAAATAAATTAAGATTGCTCGGAATCGAAGTTACATTTGTCGCGCAACAAGCTTGCCGGACGTATTAATTAAACGACGTATCGGACAGAAAATTTGAATGATTCTTTAGTCAACAGGCGATTAATACGTCCGACAAACAACAAATATATCAATTCTTACGTAATACATTCTGTATCGCATCTTTTGCTTTTTGAACACCAAGACGAAATTCGCCGAACTCCGGACGAATCCTCATCCCACGGTAATAATACACCAAGCTCATTTCGAAGTCGCCAAGATGATAGAGAGCCTCCGCTTTGCAGTACACCGCCTTCGACTTGCTGGAATCCTTCGGATTTAATCGTAACGCCGCTTCAGCGTCGTCCAGGGCCTTTTGCGGATCACCCAGTAAAAGATGACATTTGCTCCGCGCTATTAAGGCGTTCTTGTCATTCGGGTTCAACTCCAGCGCCTGCCAGAATAAATTCTTATGTAGATATATCTTCTGAAACGATTGAAACTTTGATAAAATTATTGAAACAAAGAAATAATTATCGATTATAATGATTAAAAATTTTAAGTTCTTTATAGTATATTTTTAAATGTATACATTATAGTTCAGCGGATTTTTATTGTTATATTTTTGTCCTTTTTAAAATGTTCTAAATATTCTTATAATTTATGTAAAAAAAATGAAAGTATATTTTGTTATGTTTCAAAATGAAACACATTTGTAATATTGGCAGAATGACTGTCATTTATCGCCAGTTATTCTGCAACAATCTTTCTATCTAATTTTTTCTTTTATGTTATATCAAACATGTAGATAATGACGTGATGCTCCGCAATTATTACATCCGTTTCACTCTTATGACATATAAACTGCTACGATCGATTTAGCTGTTCGCTTATTAGGCAGGGTCGTTTGTTCATGCTCGCATGCACGGCCATGCACGGAAGACATAAATCACTTCTATCGATTGTCTCTGCAAAGACTTAACGAGACCGTTCAACGAGGCGAGTAGGAACCTTATTGATGCAGTTAATAGCGACATTAACGTCGCCGAAGCGCATCTCGCGCAGGCCAAGCGTCAGCAACGCTCCGGGCTCGGTCTCCTCAGGGATCTGCAGGTTCTTGCTGTGATCCTGGCGTTGCTTCATCTTCAGAGATTGCTTTATGTCCGTGGTACCCATATTCACGGCGGCCGCACGATCCTTATCGGTGTACACCTCTTCCTGCCGATGAGCGTCGCCGTCGTGCTGGCGTCACTTTTTCCTCAACTTCTGTATTCTCATCTCCGACTCGATGACAGCGGTGTTAGACCTCTCCTTTTCCTTCTTATCGTTGCCCTTCTTCCCTTTATCATGGGCATAGCGAGCATTGCTATCATTTGCCGCCCTTGGATATTTATTACCCGAATGCCCTTCCTTGCTCGGCTCCTCAAACTCCTCGGCATCCTGCTTCGAGTCAGAGCCTTCCACACGCGTTCGCACGTAGCTTTGCAGCAGGTCGTGGTGATGCAACCCAGGATTCAGGATGTCCATAACGTGATGCTCGACCGCGCTCGCAGACGTTGCGTCTTCGGCGACGACTTGCGGTACATCGCTCATCTTCAGCCGTCGATTTTAACAATATTTTATTCGACTATATTATATAATATTATATTATAACGAGAGGAAGTTGTAGCGATTTACTTTGCAAAACACTCTCGTTCCCTTCTTCATACGTTTTACTTCGCGCGTAACTCCAAAAATCGAGGAATCTTCGCGTAGGAATCACGAGCGGATGATCTTTGCCTACGTGCCAAGATACGTGTGGTTGCCGACACCTCAAAATAGGTGGCTCGTTTCCTTAGAAACGAGTAACAACGCCGGCATAAGTCAAATATGCTAAATATCTATATTACCCTCGTGATTCCGAAACATCGAAAACAACAAGAATGCTTTGTATGTTGCACATACAGAACATTCTTGAGATAGGTCGCCAAAGTTACAGCGTATTTTTTCGTTTACTCATCTTGAACGCACCCTTTATAAACATTTTTGTCTGTTTCGCAAATACGTCTAGAAAATTAATTGTTCTTCCATTTGTTTTAAAAGAATAGCTTCGCAAGTTGCACACTTTATATTCATCTAAATAAATACAAACTAATAATTCAAACATTGTTTGTTCTTCTTCATTGCGCTTACAACATTCAAATAACTTATTAGATCGTAATATAAAAAAAATTAAATATATAGTATCTATATATTTCTCGTTAGATACATGTGCTCTCGAATTTCTTGTTTCGCTACAGCTTTGCTCTTCAATCTTGATGCATCAGGGCGATCACGCGCGATTGGACTTCTACATTTCTACTTTGTATTTCTTTTTCTCTTCTGTAGCCGAAATACAACAAATATATTAAACTTATTCTACTTAAAAGTTATTATTTAGTTGACATTCGGGAGAAAACTAAGTTTTTCTCCAATATGCTGCGCAACATTTTTGATATCTCGTCTTAGCGCGTATATTCTTTAAGTTTTTTAAAATTTTATTTCTTCTTAAAAATCAATTTTTGTACATGTTAACATATTTTAATAATAAGCTTCTAGTTTATAAGTCTCTTTTAATAACAAACCCAAAACTTACTTGATTGTACAGAAATATGGCTTTATTGTAACTTCCATTTTTCACGTGAACAGTTGCTTCATTCACTAAAAGCGCGTTTCGTATAGCAACAGAGTTCCGCCTTACTCGTACCGCTGATTGTCCTTTTGGATGAAGTACCATATCGCCTCGATACCTACATCTGTTTCGACATTAAAATTTAGAAATTATTCAATCTATAAATATCAATCCAAGATTTAAGGAACAAAGTGGCTTTCTAGAAATCATTTTTTGAAATCAAAATAAAAAGCAATCAACGTAACAAATTAAGATTAATAACAAAATCATTTTAATTCGGAAATAAAAGCCAGATTTTAAATTCAATTCAACATTTAGAAAATTAAAAATGCAGTTTTACGTGCAGAAACAGATTTTTTCAGTTTTAATTTACATTTTAGCGAAAAACATGATAAGCAATAAGTATACTCACTATAATGTCACTTATACATAATTGAGAATTACGAAGAAATATTAGATTTGATTAACAGCATTCCATTTTTCCTCTTTTAATTAATTAGACACAGAAATCGCAATACGCAGACATCGATGGGCCGCTACGCCGCGACAAAGTGCACAACAGCTATCGTTCCAATCGGACAGCTGCCTCCGTGTCTTAAATTCGTAACTTATACAACGAAAACTTTTTCATCTATACTTTTTGCGCTGTCTCCCTACTCGCAATATTAAGAACTAATCAATAAAGAAGTTAGAGAAAGGGATGAGAAAGGAGAATGATGACAAT
Source organism: Temnothorax curvispinosus (assembly GCF_003070985.1). Taxonomy (NCBI): domain Eukaryota; kingdom Metazoa; phylum Arthropoda; class Insecta; order Hymenoptera; family Formicidae; genus Temnothorax; species Temnothorax curvispinosus. The sequence continues at coordinate 126,518 of NW_020212990.1, forward strand.
TCTTATTCTTTACCCACCACCACATGCTGCATCTCTGATTGCTAACGGAAAAGCCATTAAATGGCTCGCTTTCGTGAATGCTTCCTATCAATCCATCGCTATCGTCCTTGCCTGATTATTATTTGTGTCATTTAACGAAAGAAACGCACGCGATCTGCATATTGACCGATTCTTCCTGCAGCTCTGAGAAAATAATCCACAAGTCCTAGACAATCATACGCCTGTAAATTTTACATCTATTCAGATTTATTCTGTATTATACATTGATATGGAAAATGTAATGATGTAAAATTTCATGTTAAAAAGATAAAACTTTTCGCGAGTGTAAATAAAAATCTCGTTCTCCAAGTTACAAAAGTTTTATTAAACTCGCATGTAGTTCTACTGTTAGTTCTGATGTATTCAATATATTTATTAACATATTAAATACATTTGTTAATCTACACTTTACTTTCGGAATTATGGAAAGTTGCATATTCATTGAATTTTATAAGCAAATGTTACATTATAACACTTCGAAATCTAACAAAGATTTATAAAAAACTGTTACATCGAATACTACTGTAACTTGAAAGAGGCAACAATGCGTGACACAATTCCTATTAAAAAGAATGTTTCAATATACATATATATGTATACTTATCAAAGTACAAAAACTTTAGCTAATATACAATTAGACTTATTATTCATCGCGTGCACGAACATGCGATATAAACGGCGGAATTACGAAGGAACAAAATATATAGAGCAATTAAAATTTTAATTGCGGAGTACCCCAGATCTATCACGTAACCAGTAATAAAATCGTTGATAGATTTATAATTAATTGAATTTTCCTCTTCAAAATTTCCCTCTTCTAAATTTTTCTCTGTCTTCAATTAGCTGTTTATTTCTCAACTAAAGTCCTCCTGCGCTGCTTGCGTTATGTGACATACACGGAATTCGTAACCCTCCTCTTGAACACATTTTGGAATTTTGCAAAAAAGAGCTTGTTGTCTGCTTTTTAAAATTTATCGAAGAAAAGATGCTGCAATTTTTTCATACAAAATTATAGATGTTTCTCCGAAAGATGGTTTATATTATATATAAATAAGCTAAAGATCTTAAGATATTTCAAATATATTGACAGGAACAATAAAAAATAACATTTTATTCTTATGCTATTATAATAATTTCTTTTGCTAATAAATACTTATAAAATGTAGCAGAATACAATCTTATATCACAACATACATCTTATTCGGATTCATATCATCTCATACTCAATCATCACATCAGATTCAAATGGAATAAACAACAGTCTGTTCTCTCTGTAAAGCAGTGCATCTAGGTGCTGGCACGATATCAGTTCTCATTCTGCGAAATAATAAAACATGCGGCTCTGAAAAAAAAAAATTTAGAGTGTATTAATAAACAATACTATAATTATTTGTGTTACACGCAATATGTTTCTGATCATTTTATTTATTAATACATACCTGGTCCATGCATCATATAATGAACCCATCCAGGACTCTGTTGGACTCCCAAATTTCTCCATTCAGTTTCTGTCATAAGATGAGTCTTTGGAACATGTCTGGCTATATCAAGCGGCAGTATCACATGCCTGTACGTAATTTAATTCAGTTTAATTATGTGGCTTAATTTGCATTAGATTTAACGAAATTAACGTACTATTTTACTATATTATATATATTCTTGAAAATCTAAATTAGTTTTAAGTATTTTTCTTCATATTTTTAAATTATATATATATAAGCTTAAATTGTATAATAAAAAATAGTCTTATGTCCATTTATTATTAGTTCCTAAGATACAATGTTCATAAAAAGTCGTATTGGAAATGTTCATAAACTTTAAAACCTGTTTTCTCTAAATTTATAATAATGGAGATACAATTCTTTACTTCTAAGGTACAGATATAACTCTATAATTATATAAGCATCTATTTTTTTTTTATTTAAATTTCTACATTCACATATTAATGTCATCAAAATCGGTATATTTTCAAAGAGATTGTCTGTAAACAGAAAATGATTCATACAATATATTTTGAAAAGAAAAAAAGGTAACAATAATAAAAGTCAGTAATACTTGAACAACAACGAAGATAACCTTTGTGACTCGTTAGTTATTAAATACATATAGTAAATTCACATATAACCAAACTTACCGGTATTCATATCTATCATCACTGTACTTTTCAGAATACTGAATATTTTCTACTGGCATTCTACTTGGAGATAAAGTAAGTGGATGGACAAGTAGTAACAAATTAATCGATCTAAAAAAAATGAAATAAAATAAAATAAAAGTCGACTAATCCTATAAAGTTTTAAGAAAAAGAAAACATAATCTCTATAAACAAAATTGCTTTGTAATATACCTCAATTGTTTCGTATAACCGAAAGAAATCTAGTAATAATTTAATTTATATAATTTGATTATTAATAATTAACCTAAATAAAAAGATAACTATTGATAAATGCAGAATATGAAAAAATTTCTTTGATATGACATTTTTATAGCAATATTACAAATGTTAACAGAAGTTTTTCAAACCAGGAAAAATGGGATTAGAATTTCCTCTGAAGGGAAATAAAGAAAGAGACGAGCAGAGAGAATGGACAGGATCACTGGAAAGCTCGGTAGATTGTGCAATTTGCAATACAGAAGCATGGGACGTAACAGAAAAATTCAGAGTAGGAGAAAGCACTGAATCAGACCACATGCCATTAGAATTGGTATTACAAGCAAGAGTAGAGAAGGAAACAGAACAAAAAATAGAAAAAGAAGAAGAAAAAGAGATACAAGACTGGTCAGAGGAGGAGGGAGCTTTTTACAAGGAAAACTTAAGGAAAAGGAAGACAGAAAAAAAAGAGATACAAGAAGAATGGAACGAGTTAGTCGAAGAAATAAAAAAAGCAGTCTGTAAAAAAGTCATCCAGATTAAAAAGCCAAAAATAGGAAAAAGAAAGTTTGATAAAAAATGCAGGAAAAGAAAAAAAAGGCTCAGCCGAATGTTAAGGCAAATGAAGAGAGGAAAAATGGAAAGGAGAAAATATACTGAAGAGAGGCAAAAACACAACAAGAAGAAACAAAAAGAAGAAAGAGAACAGAAAAAAATAATAAAAATAACTAATGAAACAAAAATGTGGAGGTACATAAAAAAAGAGAGAGGAAGAAGAGAAAAGCCTGATAATAGCATCGGAGAAGAACAATGGAAAAGGCACTTCATGGAACTATTAGAGGGAAGAGACACAAGAAAAGAGAACACAACAACAAAGAAAAAACAAAAAGAATTATCAGAAAGGAGGACGGAGGAAAGTACTGATGATATAACCGAGGAAGAGGTGGACAGAGTGATAGCAAGATTAAAGAAAAAAAAAGCAGCGGGAGAAGATGGTATAAGAAATGAAACTTGGCTACACGCGGATGAAAAAACGAAAGAAAAACTTAGAAAAATTATGCAAAAAATATGGCAAGGAGGAGAGATACCAAGCGGATGGAAAGAGGGAAGAATATATCCGATACATAAAACAGGCAGTAAAAAGGAAGTAGGAAATTACCGAGGGATCACACTTTTAGACACAGCATACAAGATATACGCGAAGATATTGGAAGGTAGACTGAGAGAGGAAGTAAATCGGCTAAAAATATTACCAGAAACACAAGCAGGATTTAGGAAAGGAAGAGGCTGCATAGATAACATATACGCACTGAAGACAGCAGTAGAGAAGATGTTAACCAAAAAGAAAGGAAAATTGTATGTACTGTTCGCGGATGTAAAGGCGGCATTCGACAAAGTAGACAGAGGGCTTTTGTGGAAAAATATGAAGGAATATGGAATCAATGAGAGATTAGTAGAAAGAATAAAAGATATATATAAGGAAACCATAAGCAGAGTGATATTGGGAAACAATCAGGTAACAGAAAGATTCTGGACAGAGAGAGGACTGAGGCAAGGCTGCCCCTTGAGCCCACTGCTCTTCATAATATATTTAGCAGATGTTGAGAAGTTTCTGAAGAAAAGACAAGTTGGAGGAACTGTAATCGGCAGGATAAAAATATACACGCTTGCGTACGCAGACGACCTGGCAATGTTGGCGGAATCTGAAAATTACATGAAGAAGATGTTGAAAAGCCTGGAAAAGTACTTCAAAGGAAAGGGGCTAACTCTAAATGCGGATAAATCAAAAATATTAGTTTTTTGCAAAAAGGAAAGAAGAAATCAAGAAAGAAAATGGAAGTGGAAAAATGAAGAATTGGAAGAAGTGAGAAAATTCAAATACTTAGGTTTCACGTTTAAGAAGAACAATGAGGATGATGCGCACATAAAGGACGTGGTTAAGAGAGCGGCAGCAGTCATGGCACAGATATGGAGGATAGGAGAGAAAAAATTCGGAAGAGACTTTGACAGAAGCCTCACGATATTCAATATCATGGTGAAGAGTATCATGCTGTATGGAGTAGAGGTATGGGGATGGAGGGAATGGGAAGATGTGGAAGCGCTACAGGAAAAATACGTAAGATGGAATCTAGGATTGGACAGGTGGACTCCAGGATACGTAGTCAGAGAGAAAACAAATATAGAAAAGATAAGCCTAGAAGCAGGAAGGAGAGTGTTAAGGTATCAGGATAAAATAAAGGTTTCAGAAAATGCGATATTAAAAGAATGTGCAAGAGAAATGAACAAGATGGAATGGGAAAGCACAAACTGGGGCAAAACAATGAAAGAATTTTACGAGGCAGGACGAACCAGCGATTGGGAGAGAGAAGCAAAGGAAGACAAAGGAGTAAATACAGTGCAGAAGAATGGACGGGAATGTACGAAGAAAAGCAGGCGGAAGAAAGGAAAAGTAGAAAAGTCAATTTCAGCGAAAGATTAGGAAGGTGGAAGGTAGCAGGAAGAGCGAAATACTTAGAACAAAAAGGAAAAGGAAACCGATTAAAAACTCTGGCCAGATTCAGAGATGTTGCAAAAGAGGAAACTTGCAGCCACATTCTGTCTGAATGTGATGATTATCATTAATAAAAAAAAACAAAAATTTTTTATTAAAAAAACAAGGAATTGATTTTATTACGATGTAATAAAAGTAAAATTAGCAAATAAGTATGTATATATTCATATAATATAAAAAATATTTATATAAATAAAGAAATTGTACAAGTTTGCTTCATCTTAATGTATTATAGGTTTACTTTGTTTTAATAAAACGAAAAAATTCTGCAACTTGAAAAATTGTGATATTGTGAAAACTTTCAACATTTTCGTATGAAATTCACGCAAATAAATCGCGTTTTCGACAAAGAACGTTACAATTTCGCGCGCGCGCTTATTCAGTCGGTACGATAGATTTCCTAACCTCCAAAAACACGTCGTCGGAAACCTCTCCATCGCGCAAATAACAGCAAAATTCGTGCGAATTATCGACGAGGTGAGAACAATCTTAATCCACTAAACGTTTGTTAATTAATTTCATATTGTGCAATTTATCTGATTTATCTATTAATTTTATATTTAGCCTCACAAACACACCTGTTACGCTCCAAGGTACGGCCACATACGGCGACACACATACATATACATGCCTACATACACACATGTTGAACTGTTGGAGCGCCATGGCATACGAATATCTAGACACGATTTATAGCGAATTTTGGGCGCGTTCAGCAGACACAACTGTTGAGTCTCGTCTTATCAACAATCTGCGTTGATTGGTTGGTTCTAAAAGTAAGAGCCAATCACGTTCGATTGCTACTGAGCGGTTTGTTCTGCTGAACGCGCCCTTTGCAATAGGTGCGTTCAATACCACCTTAAAGGTGAAATTTCATGGGCGCAGTGAAAACCAGCAGCAGATCGTACTGATTGGCTACAAAATAGAGAAGTTCTCGAG
>NW_020212990.1:132817-178917 GCF_003070985.1 Temnothorax curvispinosus
AATTCGCTATAAGAAATAATTAACTTTTGAAAACGCACACGAGAAATTAATTTCTTAGCAAATGCTAATAATATTTTTTTTTCGAATGTAAAAAATAATGAAATTGCGGAAGATTCGAAAATTATTGCGCGCGTTCAGCAGAACAAAGATAAAGCGCTTAGTAAGCGATTAGTGATTTTCTGCTGAAACGCTACGCAGCAACGTTGCAACACGTTTACTCAACGCCCTCAACGGTTATCATCTTTCTCGGGTCAGAGAAAGGAAAGTACGCTGACTACGCTGAGACGCTGAGTAGTACGCGTGAAAGGCTTATAAATCGATAAACAGGTGATAAATATGGAGGCTGATCATAAATATTGTACGAAAAACTGTGAACGAGAGGCTGATAGTGTTCCACAAAATCCAGCATTATACGAAGCTCAATACCGTTATAATAATGTCGTATATAATATCACAGACACCTTAGAAATACATAATAAGTTACAAATGGGTATGTAGAATTGTTTATGTAAAAAAAGAATATTTACTATTATTGTATTCGATTGTGTACTAATAGAAACAATCATTTTGTAGATATCGAGTTCGTTCAAAATTATTTGAAGAAGAATTTCTCACAGCAAAAAGTAACGAAAGTAACAGGATCAACATCAGACGAAGGTATGTATATACATTGTTAATAACCTAACCTAACTTTTTGATCTGAATTATATTTGTAGTATACAAAGTTATTATTTTTGCTTTAAACAGCTGATAAGACTTTCGTTTGGACCAGACAAAAGACAAAACTACTACTAGAATGTTATGCAAACAGGAAAAACGACTTTCGCAATCCCAAGTTAAGGAAGAGGACAGTATGGGAAGAGATCAAACAAGATTTTGCAAAGAAGGGCCATTGTATTACGATAGATATGCTTGATCGCAAAATGCGAAATATGAAACATACGTACAAAACGATACAAGATAATAATAAGAAAAATACTGTAGGTCATAGACGTATATTATGGGAATGGTACGAAACTATGAACAACATTTTTCAGGAAGGTACAGAAATTGGACACATATTACGAGAGAACCGGATTGAGTGCGTAAAACGAGAAATAGAATCAATCAATAAACTAACAATAGCTATAGAAGAAAATAATCGTCTTCAAGCAGAAACAAATAAGATATTTAAAGCATTAATTGTTAAGTTACAAGGAAACGGAAAAGGTTAAAATTTAACTCGTATTTACTTACGTAAATATTTAAATATTTTTTTACAATATACATAACATGTTTATAAATTGCGTATTCTTTATTTAGTAATTAAAACTGAGCAACAATATTTCTACGCTTTTCTGTACCCTCCAAAATTTGTATTCTTTTTTTCTTTTCATTTTATTCATTGAGATGTACATTTTTTTTCATCCATTATGTTTATATTGTATCTTATTATTATAAAATTATGCAATCTGTATGCTGCTGCGATTATTTTATTTGCCAGTTCAAAATCAGTTACACCTAAGTATTTTATTTTTCTTTTTAGGAGTTTAGGAAACCAAAAGCGAGTTCTAAGTTCTAATTGACCGAATTAATTTCTGATTATACCGCATTTCTTAATTGTGAGAAGGCCATCTCGTAATGATGTAGATTCTTTAATAGAGGGTACGAATCCCCGAAATGTTCCCTTTATTACACACATTTACACATTTTATAATAAAAAATTACTTTGTTTCGAGCATAAGTACGAGAATAATCGTTTCCCCTAGTTTTTTGAGCACTATATAATCTCGTTTATCAATTTTATCATGTCACAATTTTGAGAAATTTTCAGTTAAAGTTGCAAAAAAGAGCCATTTCAGGGTATCTTGGCATATTACTACATATTTTATTGCAATAAAAATTAAGTATGTTGTCAGGACTTTCAAAATCCTTAAAAGAAATTTGGGTGTCGGTTATGATTAAATTAAAAAAATTATCAGTGATTAACATAGCATCAAAGTTGCGATTTACATAAATCATTAAAAATCTATGAAATATTTTTCAATTATATTATTTAAACTCAAGTCGTTTTTTCGATCGCTGCTACTAATCTGCGATATCAAAGTACATAAATTAAAAAAAAACGTTGCCCCATTTTTCCACGAGTGGCGTTAAAAGCCGAGTGGCATGAAATCGTATCTCGTGTTCCGTATCACGGTATAATAAATTCATGCTCAACCAGAGAGCCCAAGAACCCTAACCAACTGCGTACTCCGCGTCCATCTCGTCCAGATTTAGGTTAGACGATATGCAGTTGATTTAATATGACACGATATTGCCGTGACTGTTAATTCGAGGTTTTCGTAATATTGTCAAGTGAATTCCGAAACGAAGGATGGGTGTCCCGGCATTTTTTCGTTGGTTAAGCCGCAAGTATCCCTCCGTGATCGTCGAGTGCATCGAGCAGAAGGTAGGTTATAAAACTCCCAAAGAAGTTTTCCCCTTCGTTTTACATATTTGCAGTGAAATTACTCGCATCTTGCTTTCTGAAATTCAGTTTCTTTCGATAAACCGCTGCGTTTATAGATCGCGCGCATTTTTTAATTGCAATATGCATTATTATGAACGCGAACGTGTAAGAGTCTCTTAATTAATTTTTATATTTTTAACCGCATGGTTAATTTGACGAAACTTTTCAGAACGATTATTATAATCCTCTATTTTCTTCCGTTTATCAAATTCAATATCTGTGAAATTAAAATTTTTCAGTAATTTTTATGTATTTAAACAATTTTCACATTTTATTTGTATATCAAAGGTCTTAAATTAGTGTAAGGAGAAGGATTTTCTCTTCTTGTGGAAAATTGTGTTGTGTAACTTTCATAATTATAAAGATTTTTTGTTCGTTTCTTTGGAAAGATTTCTTTAGAATTTAACAGATTTGATTTGGTTCTATGTGCTTTGTTTTTAATTTTATATAATTTAATTTGTTTATTTTTAAACAAACAATTTAAAATAAGTAAAATAAGTAAAAGGTTTCATTTTAGACTCTTGTGTCAATATTTGAACGTTCATGAGATATATTAATATGTAAAAGAAAATATTTAATTTAAATATAATATATATTTAGTGTTATACCTAATTAAAATACCAAATATTCTTGACAATGTTTGGCTCAGATAAAAAATGGTTGATATACGTTTTTGGATTTACCGTCATATGAATTACTTGCATTTAAGATGGAATTAAGTTTATTGCCAAAGTTTAGCAATTTATTTTAGTGACATTCTACCGATGGTTTACATAATGAAGATTATAAAATTTTGATACTTTACATTCCTAGACAGCAACTCCAGATGGAGTATCCATTCCTGTGAATTCAGCGGAGCCGAATCCAAACGGGGTAGAATTTGATAATTTATATCTTGACATGAACGGTATAATTCACCCCTGTACGCATCCAGAGGACAAGTGAGTATAAAAACATGATGTTGTAAGGAATGATTTATATATGTATAACATAAAAAATTTTTAATGAATTGTATTATAAATAAATCTATGAGGAATTGTTTATGTGATATTGTGCTTGTGTGAAATATAGGCCGGCTCCCAAGGATGAAGATGAAATGATGGAGGCTATTTTCGAGTGTATCGACAGATTGTTTCGTATCGTCAGACCAAGGAAGTTGCTTTACATGGCGATTGACGGAGTCGTAAGTGTTTTTACATATATTATATTCAGAAAAGAAAACTAATGGAATAATTATAATGAGCAATGCGTTGTTGTACAGGCGCCCAGAGCTAAGATGAATCAACAAAGATCTCGACGATTTCGTGCATCGAAAGAAACAACAGAAAAGATTAATGAAATAGAGAGGATACGTTCCGAATTGTCTCTCAAAGGGGCATCTTTACCGCCGGAAAAACCGAAAGAAGCGCATTTCGATAGTAACTGCATTACGCCGGTTTGTAACAATTGAATATAATAAAATAAACAGAATTCAAAATATGTATAAAAATATTTAAATTAATTGTTAATTTTAATTATTAATTTCATATTTTTTGACAAACGGAACGGAATTTTTTGTTATTAATTGTCATTGATTAATTTTGAAAAATATTGATTGATTTGAGTAAACTGTAAAGTTGCGTAAATGTATAGGTATATCAAACGTTTCATATTCCAGGGCACACCATTTATGGCGAGATTATCGGCCTGCTTGCATTACTACATTCATGATCGCTTGAATAATGACCCAGGTTGGAGGAATATTAAAGTAATATTAAGTGATGCTAATGTTCCCGGTGAAGGAGAACATAAAATAATGGATTTTATACGGCGACAAAGAGGTAAGCTTGTATATAAGATTATTTTATATGCGCAGATCACATAGCTTTGCTACAAATAAAAAATTGTGGTTTTTTTTTATGTGTTATAGCACAACCCGATCACGATCCTAATACGCAACATGTTTTATGCGGAGCGGATGCCGATTTGATTATGTTGGGTCTCGCTACACACGAACCTAATTTTACTATTATTCGCGAGGAATTTAAGCCAAATAAGCCAAAGCCTTGCGATATATGTGGTCAATTGGGGCATGAAATGCGTGACTGCATAGGCGCGGAACCGAGCCAAAAGCCGGAGGAAAACGTATACGGATCCGAATGCCAGTTCATATTCGTGCGATTAAATGTTCTCAGAGAATATTTAGAAAGAGAGTTGTCTATGCCAAATCTACCATTCAAGTATGATTTTGAGCGAGCTATCGATGATTGGGTGTTTATGTGTTTCTTCGTGGGAAACGATTTTTTACCTCATCTCCCTTCTCTGGAAATTAGAGAAGGCGCAATTGACAGACTTGTTGCTCTATACAAAAAAGCAGTATATAAAACAGGAGTATGTAATATTTCTTACAAAACAAGATGATAAATTAATAATTACAAAATTATATCTTTATCAACTCTGATTAACAAAATTATACTTTTTTACAATATACTTTATATAATTGTTAAATATTATGTTTAAACAGAATTGAGATATATTTTGTAGATATTTTATTTGTGTTATATATAATAATTAATTCATGCTAAGTTTTCTGAGTTAATTATTTTTAGAGCTATAAAAAATATTCTATATATATCTGTAATTATTAATTAAATTCTATAAATTTATGAAAATAGGCTTGTTTGTTTTCGCTGCACTTCTGAACTAGTGCAATAAGTTAGAATGAAAGAACATATACTATATATGTTTCACTCTAACTTATTGCGCTAGTTCAGAAATGCGGCGAAAACGAACAGACCTATTGTCTCTTAAATGTTAATATCAAATAAATTAAAGCAAATTTTTTTACAGTAAGTAATTTTTTTTAATTATTTGCAGGGTTTCTTAACAGATAGCGGCGATGTTAATTTAGATCGCGTACAATTGATAATGTCAGATCTTGGTGATGTAGAAGATGAGATCTTTAAAAGGAGGCAACAAAATGAATTGGCTTTTAAACAACGTGAAAAAGACAAAAAGAAAAGAAACGAAATTATCAGTAGTTTTAAACCGACATGGATTCCTGCAGGTCAATTTGCACCCACTGTAAGATTTCAATTTTATTATGTACTCTACATTTATAAGAAACTAAACTAAACTGATTTAATTCAAATTTTTCTAAACAAAGTTTTTGAAAATTGTCAGCTTTATCCAAATGTTGCTAAGAAAAGATTTATTATTAAATTTTTGACTCTGTGATTGAGATGTGACATACGATTTTCAATATAGGTATATATCGTTATAATCTTTACAGGCCCTTGGACAACCAGTAAAACCTATAGAGAATGCACGTTATGAAGCTTATAAAATGCGTGTACAGGGTAGAAATTATAATACGAATGCTGCCGAAAAGACGAACACTAATCACGCCTTAGAAAGCATGCTAAAACCTGAGGTATTCAATTTCATTTTTTTAACACAATGAATATTACATGTTCTTAAATTTTTGAAACCGTTTTTTAGTACATCCGCTTGTATGTGTAATATAATATTTATATATTCTAAATTTTGTTATTAGAATACAGGCAATAGAGGACAGAAACGTAAAATTGATGAAGTTACGCCGAGCAATGAATCGGATGATGACCAGGCGCACGATGAGGTGCGACTTTGGGAGGATGGTTTTAAAGATCGATATTATGAATCTAAATTCGACGTATCTGCCGACAATCTCGCATTTAGGTAATGATGAATGGAAATAGAATAATTTTTATACGCAAAAGTTGCTTTTATTTCTGAAAGATAGTATTTACTTCGGAGGATCGTGCGTGATCTCATATTAATCTGGTTTCACTTGCCTGCTTGTAGAAATAACGTCGCTTTACAATACGTGCGAGGTTTATGTTGGGTCTTGCGATATTATTATCAAGGTTGTGCGTCGTGGCGTTGGTATTTCCCGTATCATTATGCGCCATTTGCAAGCGACTTTATTAATATTGGTGGTCTTTCTACAGAGTTTGAGAAAGACACTGTACCAGTAAGTATTGCATATTCTTTGCAAAGTGTAAGCGTAATTTACAAACGTGCATGATTTAATGATATTTTGTTACAGTTTCGTCCGTTAGAACAATTGATGGGTGTATTTCCTGCTGCTAGCAGAAAACACGTGCCTGAGCCATGGGCGAAATTAATGACGGATCCAGTACGTATATTTTTATTATGATCAGAAAAAAGGAAAAATGATATTAATTTATTTTAAATTGAAACGATTAAATTATTGGTGGGAGTATTAAAATAAAGTGCTAAGAAATTTAATTATTGTACAGTTGAATTAGACAACCGCTAGTGCTTTTAGTAGATTTACTTTTAGCAGATAGTACTTTAGTATCTTCTTTTAACGTTTTTTATCCAATATTTATTTACAGAAATCTCCAATCATTGATTTTTATCCAGAAGATTTTAAAATCGACTTGAATGGAAAGAAATTTGCTTGGCAAGGCGTAGCTTTGCTGCCATTTGTTGACGAGAAAAGATTGTTCAAGGCTTTGGCACCGTTTTACGACAGTTTAACAGAGGCAGAAAGTGAGTGATACAAATGTTTCGTAAACTAACGATAAGACCGATTGCTTCACGCAAATTTGCATGACTACCAATAGATTAGATAATTAACTTGCGACGTAGTATTAATTTTATGACGACCTAGATATTTAGTAGAAATATGGAGAGCTCACATCTATGACAATAATATATTCAATATACAAATTAATGAATAACTATGAATATAATTATAAAATATTGTTTAAAATTACATTTCTACAGTTATCATCCACATATTTGAATATTCACTCAAGTAATAACCGAGGAAAAATGATCAGTTTTATAGCAATATATAATATTATTACGCTACTAAATGCACATCTATGAAACAAATAAGTCTAAATAATAATACTTTACATGAATCTATAATATTACGTTACAAAAAGTTTATTTAAATATTTATATCTGAACGATTGCCAGTAGGGATCTCCGGATCACGAAAATTTACCCAGGATCGAGTATTTTAAAAAATTTTATTTAATAATATTTTGCCCGGCAACGTGAGCAACGTAGCGCTAATTAAATCCAATTTAAAATTTGGCGCCTCCTGCAGTAGACTGCAAATTTGATAGCGTTTTTTCTTGGCTGCACTACCGCCCTGCACTGCCCTGCACTACCCAATAGCGTTGCACTAGTGTTGCACTAGTGTTGTACTAGTAGGCGATAGTGCAGCCAAGAAAAAACGCTATGAATTTCAAGAGCTAACTTCACGATGTTAGGAGCTAGTGTGAAATTTGAATCGGATCACACAACCTCGTTGCGATACATTCTCCTGATAACTTTAGGGAGATTTCGAGGGACGCCGGATGCGTCCCCCTCCTTGTCTCAATTGTTGCGGGAAAAAGAGTTACATTTACATTTCGGATATTTTCAAGTTAAAGTCGAGATGCGGAACGGTGTAATTGTAATATACGCATTTATACGTGCATGTATCAGGTATTATATTCCTAGTTTTATCTCATATATCGTATTTTCATTTTTAGAAAAGAGAAACATTCGCGGTGACGACCGACTGTACGTCGGAATGGAGAATAAGGGTTACGACTTTATAAAAGGTCTGTACACGAATCGCATAGGGTTCGACAAGGAGGTCGAGATAAGTATAAATGGGATGCGAGGCACCGTGGTCCTATCGGAGGATTGTGTGAGCGACGGAGGCACGTTACCTTCACCCGTGAGAGGTTTACCGGTCAGGAACAACAAAGTGTATTGGTTCGTATATGTTACGCAAATCTTTTTAAATCGAATTAAAATATGATTGCCTACCGTTACCGACAATGAAAGATAGACAAGAGACTGGATGTCCTTTCCCTTGGTTTACAGTATCAAGTACAAGGATCCCAAGTATGGTGGCAATTATGTTTTCCTGGCTCGCAAGCTAAAGGGGGCCAAGGAGCCGCCGCGCGTCCTGAAGCCGCAAGATTTTGAAGCTATGAATCGCAAAAACGGCAGCCAGTGGACGCCGCAAATCGGTTTCACTCGTTCTACGCAGTCAGCTTCGTTGGGACAGGCAGGACACAGGATGCTCGAGTGAGTATTATTATTAATCGCTGCGATTAATGCCGTGTACTTTTTTACCAACAAATATATCTCGTGTATCTAGAATTCTCTTGCTCTTCTTTCGCTTTTCTTTTATCGCTTTAAACAAAAGATGCATAAAAGATATTTGTAATAAAAATATTTGCCATGTTGACAATTTGCAATTAGTTTTTATCACAACATGAATTTAAATACAGCGTCTTAATTTAAATCCGAGATAGTTTACGACTCTTTTTTCAAAATTTTTATGATATTCTTATGGATTAGTATTTAATATAGATACGTATATGTATAATTTTTCTAAATTAAAGAAATAATTTTATTTCTTTTTGTAATAAAATATTTTATAATTTGTACATCATATATCGGTCTTGTTTCACTTATTATTGAAATATTTTATCACATAATTGCGCGAATGCAGATATTAAGTAAGATAAAAAAATTAAACAAATTGTTCTTTTACAGTCATCACATGAACCACAACAGACCGGCTTCGTATGCGAATATTCCCCCGCCAGTGAATTTATACCAGCAGTTTCATGGTAAGTCATTTAATTTTTGTACGCATGCATCTCGCGTTAGGAGTTAGTGATGATACGTCTACCAGACATGTAAACGTTAAAGATGGAAAAATAATGAAAAGTACGCTTAAAATACTTTAAGTAGCTGTTCATTGACATAATTGCACAGATTCAGTTTTTATTAAAATTGAAGCACGGAATTATGTACTAGAAAAAATTATAATAATATTTCGAAGTTTTTAAACGAACGAAATCGTAAAAATTAATATTAGGGGTAATTACGAAATGTTTAATTCCCGCCGTTGCGTTAACACCGTTTTCCGATTTTTTCCGCGCTTATTGCGCCTAGATATCTCATCCACGACTTTTGATGTTAGTTAGGTGATGCACGAGACGTGTTTACGCTCAGACCGAAACGCCGTGCGAGGGAAGGGATTGAACTGGAGGGTCGGGAAGGGCTCTCGCGTTGCGACCCTAACGAAAGAGCGTTTCGCAATCAGTCAGTCAGTCAGTCAATCGTTTTCTAACTGGGACCAGTTTCTCCCACTACTTGTTTTACCCCCTTGTTCCTTTGACAATACCGAGATTAGAAGAGTCGAATTAAAGCGCGCGCACGCGACTTCTTCGGGTTCGACGGCGTCGGGCGAGATCGAGCACAGGTTTTCGTTGCTCCTCTTATTCGTATCGACATCATTTTGTCTTTTAATTACGATTGAAAGAGGAAATCATTGCTAACAAGTTTATTTGTATCAAACCGCGGAATTTCGATGATTCTGTCATTTCTTTATCGCGATTGGAGGAATGGTTACTTTCCAGTTTACTCTTTCTTTCATCCAACGTAAAAAAATTTTGTTTTTTCTCAAAATAGTCTTCTCAATAAAGGAATGTTGATCTAGATCTAAATTACATTCTATTTTATCTCTTCGGAAAATCGGGGGGGGGAGGGAGGTGAGCACGACGAGTTGCCCCACGCCGCTCGTGTCACGAAGGTGGGCGGCGGTGAACCGTTGGTAGGTGGACAAACGATGAATCGCCGGCGAGTCGGAGGGTGGTTGACGTTGGGCTGGCGCGGAGGGCTCGAAAGCACGAGCCAGCGGGGGCGGCATGGGCGTAGGGGGGGGGGGGGGGGGAGGGGGCCGCGGGAAGCCGAGGGACCCTTCGGCTCCTGGATTAGCTCCGAGGGTAGTTCGTCACGTAGAGCGTGACTCCGGCCGTTTTGTTGTTTGGCACGTCGAGGCAGCGACGGTTCCCCGGTTTCGCCCAATTATAAAACAAACGCGGCGCACTCCGTAATTATCCAATTAGCGGACGTGCCTACCGTCGTCCCGCCCCCCCTCCTGTGCATCGCGTTCTCCCCCGATCTTCTCTCCCGCGTTTTCGCCGCGTTCCCCGATATACGTTCGTTCGTACAAAAGCTGTTGTAATATTCAGAATGCGCGCAGGAGCGATGGCAAATGTTTCCTATAACAATCTATGCCCGAGTACTTTGTTTGCTAAACAATTTACCTATCGTTGGGACTATGAGAATATTTTGAATAAATTAAGGGGACTCCACACACTGTAATAACGCACATTCTGATAATACGCAATTCTAAACGATCTATCTAATATTAAAAGTCTTTATTATTCGGTCTTTATTTAAATCTGAGATGAGAATTCTTACGAGAAATGCACATCTCATGCACATTGCAATAACATTTGCTTTGATAAATCAAGATGTCTTTAATAGCAAGAATATTATTTTCATTCCATTTGTTGAATTATTGATCCGTTTTACATTTAATTTACTATTCGATTGGTTATTTTTTTATAATGATTATCTTATTCATAATATTATGTGTATATTTTCTTATAAGTTATACCTTACGTTTTCTTATACCTCATTCCTGTGTTGCGTTAGGCCCCGGCTCTATCGCCGACCGTCTTTACGCGCGAACATAAAAACAAAACGTTATATGGGGTATGAACGTGTGTGATTGATTTACCGAGGGGAGTAAACGCCACGCACAGACAGAAGCGAACCCTCGAGAGAGTAAGTGTCGAGGATACGAAATGGTTTTCTTAGCGAAAAACGCAAGAACCTCGCGTCTTCTTCCTCGCAGACGCGTTACTTTAACAGTTTATTTATTAGCTCGAATTTGAAACTCTAAAATTGCTTCTGGAATTTAAATCGGCTAAGTATTTAAGATTTGAAGGAAATTAATTCAGAATTAGAGCACACATGTCTCAAATATTGAGAGCCTATTTCAGAAATACGATAGAGACTTTGTCTTCGTAATCGTTCTTTAAATTATCATGGAGTATTGTGTCTACGCAGAATATTAATCAACTAAATAATTAATAATCAGAAATAAATGAAAAAGAAAATAAACGAACACTACTGCAATCGACATTGATATTTTTTCGTTTATTTCACGTTTATTCGTCTTGTATCGCACTTTGCATCCTTGTGATCCCGACAATATTTATTACATTTATTTATATATTAATCATAACAGATTGGTATTAATCGCTGCGCACCACTTGAATGCGTCCTTACGCGTAGATTCTCTATTGTATATACGTGCGGCATGAGCGTGCTCGCGTTGTGCATTATTAACCCGGTATGCGCAATCTGACGATGTTGAAGTAGCGAAACGACGTAGGCGAGCGAATAAACAAGTAAACGGTATATCTTCCCTGGGAGGAGCGGAGCTCGGCCAACGGGGGATGGCCGTACTTTGTCCGCTCGTCCATCTCCGTGTCCAGATGACAGGTGCAGGGAGCCCTCGTTAGACAAATTAAGCAACCTTTCTGGCCTCGCGGTGCTGTCGGTGTTATATCTTCGTCTACTTTCATCTCCCATCCATTTTCTCTCTCCGCACGCACGCACGCACTCACGTACGCACGCACATTCGTATATACGCACACACGTGCGCGACTGTTCGTCCGGGACTGGTTTCGAGTGGACTGCAAACACTCGTGTAGCAGCGGCAGCAGCAGCAGCGCAGCAACGGCAGAGGCAGAGCCTCGAATTGTGTAGAGACTGGGCATAAGACGAGTCTCCGGATCTGTACGGCTACCGTGACAGAGACGCCGATGATACAGTCCATCTTGAACCCAGTAAAAGTCCTCGAAAATTATCTCTCAACTCTTTCGATACATCGCTTCCCTATATTTCGCGATGTATGCATTTGAATGCGCGAGATTGCATCGTTATTTTAAGATCAACTATATGATCTTCTAACAAGTGAAATTATATTATTTATTTGATCGCGGATATTTATGATATCAAATTTCCCATAAAATGACATTTTCTTCCTCCTTTTTTCTTTATTTTAAAAAGCAAAAAATCATTAAGCGATCTTTATTTCTGCGGGAGATCATATTTTGAAGGTATCAATCAATTTTTATCCGTATGATTAGCAAATATATCGGAAAATTCCTTTTCGCCGAAGGAGAAAAATAAAATGTCTATAAGCCTCTAAAATAATTTACATTTTGTCACAGCTCACAAAATCTTGGATTATTTGGTACCTTTATGTCTTTGAAAGACTTATAAAATTTTTAAAATGACAATTGACGATTTCGTGCACGAGATACACGATCATTGTTCGTACAGTAAAACTTTGCTGTTCTATTAGGCGTTCTAAGCATGAGTATGTTTTTACGAGGCCGCTGAAGCTGGTGCGAAAATTAATTACAGCGACGTAGCTTCCAGTGTTAACTTTACCGGAAAACGGATATACTAAGCACATAAGTGCTTAGTGCACGCGTGAAGAATTCTTAAAGAAGAGGAAGAGAGACGCGGACTGAAGGGAGACAGGAGCGAAAGAAGCGCGTCTTCTCTTCTGCCGTTTCTTTAACCATTCATTCAGTCCCGCGGCCTATTCACGGTACGTTTATCTACCTGCGCATCATGGGATCCCCATTAAAGACGGGTTCCATTCACCTACGCGTGCAATGACGAACTTATCCCTCGGATCTTGGCAGGCAGTCAATGTCCACAGTTCTCTTTTGACCCTCGCTTCGAGACGGCGATGAGAGGAACATTTGATAATCCTTGACGCCAAAAGACAGGCGGAAATTTAATCGCCATTGACTTGGTTTTTCAGAGAGAGGGAGAGAGGAGTTACGCTTCACGATAGCGTCGGATTCGCATTTCGATTACTTAATAACGCGTGATTTCACGGTCAATAAATACTTGACCAACATTATCGATATCTCCAATCTCTCATTGCCGTATATATTCGCCTTACAGTTATTCTCTTCAGATACTTAATTACGTCATATGTGTGATGATATTCAAGTGTCTTTTATGCTCGTCGATTTCAATCACGCGCGCGTGTATTCTCTCCTTCATTTTTAACATCCGCATTTTTCTTTATCTTTCTGTCATCTTTCATTTTTTCATTTTTAAGTTAAATTTATCAAAAACTAGAAGCTAAATGTTTTTTCGTATGAACTTATTATACACGCTTGTACTTTTACGAAAAAATTTCCAAGAATTTTCGACTCTGAATTAAACAGAATAATAATGATCGAATCATTATAATATTAAATAGTTATGATATTAGAAGAGAAACACATTTTACATTTTATTCCGACATATTCTGACATAGAGTATGCGAAATATCCTCTAAGACATCCCACTTTTCTATTTTACCTTTATATTTTTATACCAATAACGAAATTGAGAAAAAATAATCGGAAGGAAGAAAACTTGATGGATTATATTTTTTATACGAGTTTACCAACGTAATGTGCGATTTTTATCTTGTAACGAAGTTACATCATCTTTTTGATTGTTTTAATGTAAACGTCTCTATCAGTTGCATAATGGAGAAATTATTGGGACACTCTATCGAAGACCGCGAGATGGCTTAGATCGTACCGAAATGTGACGTATCTCGATAATCGCGTGTCGCTTATTGGCAACGATATTTGACGCGATATAAATTAGTCGATGGGAGTGATAATATCGGAGCGGCGTGCTCCTGCGGGACATAAGGCATGAAGCTTGTTTTCCGTGGTATGGGGTTGACGGGCGTCACCGGCAGCGCCGCGGCTAATTTCCTCGGCATTGAGCCGCATTGTGCTCTAAATCGGCCTTCCCGCCCTCCCCGCTCGCAAAACCCACCCGCCGGAACGCGAACCCTCGGTGAAATTCGTCAGAGTCCATTGAGAGCCGGGGTCAGCTATTTTGTTTGCGCGATAGCCGTGTCTGTGTGAATGGCTTTTAATAAAAACTAACTTGCACTACCTGACGACCGCACCGATTTCCTTAACTCCTTCTTGCGTGCGAATTATTTTTCTGAAAAAATGTACGAGCATTTTTATGGAAAAAAAAAGGAAATCGATTCGAGATTGGTCAGAAAAAACCGACGTGTGTATGTTTGCAATTAAATTTAAAATTAACGCATATGTAGAAAACATTGCCATATTTAAGGAATATTGTAGGAAGGACCTTTTAATAAAATTTCTTGCAATGTTTTAACAAAGACAGAAACAAGAGCTTATAAGACGCGTCTTTTCATACGCTACTATTTGCATCCTATGTATACAGAGACTGATTGAAGTACGCTGAAAACCCATTGTGTTGTAAATTGACCTATTTCAAATGTTCAAAATATGTCGGGGATTTCTCTTTCGCTCTTTTTTTTCACGAAAAAACGACGGAAATTGAATTTTTATTTCTGATAACTGACAATGAATTCCCTTCTTTGTGCCGACAAGACATACGGGTCACGTCGAGAATGCGTGACGAACAGAGGGGTGAACGAGCGACTCAGGGCGTCGAGAGGGATCTGTCCTCTTGTCAAGACTCCACCCGGTAGACAGTCTCACTAATTACGCCGCGCCTCATTAGCGTGGAAGCACCGCTGTCACTTAAGGATACGTGCGACTACTTCTATTCTGCTCTGTCAAAGATGACATTTTTTTTGCTTAAGAACGCGCGAGGGTCACACTGAGAGGAGGAAGGGTGGCGGCATCCGTGATTTCGCCGCGACTCGAAATGTGTGTGAAAACGTTCCGAAGGAACAGCTTAGATTTTTATTTCAATTGCCCAACTCGCGCGTTAAAGAAATCTGTTACTTTTATTAAGACGCTCCTGTGCAAATTTGCACGTGAATCAGAGAGGAATAATATAATTTATACCTGTAACAATATCGATAAAATTGGAAACGCAATGCGGCCGGCTTTCGTGTTAAAAAAAATGTGGAGCAGTTTTTATGGAAATTCATATATCATGTGAGAAATTTATTTGGAATAAAATATCTATTGTGAAATCGCAATCGTAGAAAAATAATTTACTATTTCTTACCTCTTTTTTTTACTCTGGATTGTTTATTTGAAATAATAATATCTAGCTGTATGATAAGAGATGTCGGATGGCTGTTCGAATCTAACGGGCCACTCCAATCGATCTTTAGCGGGGTTGCTTTGATTATCAATTCCTCGCTCGACCGAACTTCGCGTCCAGCAGAAAAGACCCCCGTCTACCCTTCCATTCGGTTCCCCTGACACGTCCAATTCTCGATAAGCATGAAATTCTATTAGAGCGTCCCGATATCGGCGCACCATTTCGATTTGTGTGTCGTGAAGGGTCAGCGGCTAATCGAAAATTAAAACCTTTTTAAGTTTTGTCCTGTGACCACGAGTGGAATAAAGATTCCTCTTTGAACGTTCATTTAAAACGAACTTAGTAAAGATTCTAAAATTGATAGTTTTCAGCTTGAAATTGGCTCGAAATTGTCTTGAACTTTGGAGATCTGCGAAATGATTCGATCTGTACTGATGAATATTTTGAGTGGCATGCGAGAAGATATCAATCTATTTCTCGTATATTGCTGAGAAAAAATAATCTTACGCGATATCTCGCTTCCGATATAATTTAACGGTGAAGCAGCGAAGAATCTTGAAA
This sequence comes from Temnothorax curvispinosus, assembly GCF_003070985.1. Lineage (NCBI taxonomy): Eukaryota > Metazoa > Arthropoda > Insecta > Hymenoptera > Formicidae > Temnothorax > Temnothorax curvispinosus. Next base: position 148,827 of record NW_020212990.1, read on the forward strand.
CTTTTTGTCGTCCCGAAATGCCGCCGGGCTTCGATTTTTCGTTCGAGAAAATCCACCCAATCCTTTCCAGATCCGTCGCGTCACGTGCAATTCCTCGTCACGTTGATTTCCAGTTTCGCTTACACTGCAGCGCAGCGTCGCGGTCGTCTCGAATTACATCTCGTGACCTGACTCGAAGAAACGAATGTCCTCGATAATTGACTGTTTACCATAGTTTACTCAAGACGAGAGGTCGCAGGTTGCGATTTCGGGGGGGGGGGGGGGGAGATTGCGTTTCGTTCAGCCGGTTTATGTGAATGGGCCTTTCCTCTCGCTTCTTCGCGCGTAATACCGCATAAAGGTAAATGGTCCGTATATCCGAGAGACTATGAAAGGACAACCCCGCTTCTAGATCAAGCGGTACACCTGTTCCGCACCCTAATTTCCTTCTCTTTATTCTCTCGCGACCCTCGCTTCTTCGTGATATCCCGAGGCTCCGGTGCAGGATGATGCGCCACCGACACTACAATCACTGTGAGGACGAATTGGATGTGACAATCGTTTTCTACTTCATACCTGTTTATTTTTATCTATTATTTGTCTTTAACCTGTGTTATTGCGTATTGAAAACGTAATCAGGGAAATCTTGTGCTCACTCTCAGCCATTCGTGACTCGTCATTTTCACTTTAAATGACAAGAAACTTGGAAAAGATTCACCGCACACTAATGTAACATTTTTACAATTGTTTCTTTACTCGAAATATACGAACAAGCAGATGCAAAATTCCTATTTATTGCACCTTTGAAGGTAGAATTGCGCGATGCTGACTGGACGGATGTTCGGAAATGATAAGAAAGTAATAAAAAAGACATATGAAACATTGCAATATACCAATATATACAAAGTTCTGTACGTTTAAAATTGTAAATCTTTTAATTTTTATTAACTATGTGCCTCGCGAGAGCGTATAAGTTTTCGAACGCCTAATTTTTAGCAGTTCTCTTGTGGCTAGCAGTTTAAACTCGTTTAAACTCTCTTAATTTTTTACATATTGACGAGCGAGTTGGCAGAAAATTCGCCGATCGTAAGAAAACTCATTGTCGACTTTTGACTCGCCTCTGTAGCATCCCCTTTTTCCTTCGGCCGTGCTCTTTCCTTTCTCGCTTTCATTCCAATTAACCTTGAAGCCACGACGCGGCCAGGAACGACTCGCCACGGGATATATGAGGGAGAGCCAACCGCATAAAGGGAGCAGTCGAATGAGATTAATTCAAAAATGTCGACGAGCTCTCGCGCCCCTCGGTACGCGCACACTCGTTTCCACGATAAAAACTCTACAGGGTACTAACCAAACGAGAGGACACTAGCTCGAAATCGAATAGGAAATATCATTTTCAATATTAAAAAAAAGGTTCCGGGGTGAACGTACGTCCGGAAATGCTCGCTTCAAAAGATCACTGTTAAATAAAGACTTCTCTCGTCAAATTTTTAAAATTTTATTTTATTTTTCATGGAAAGCTTCGCATATCCGAATCATTAACACTTAATCGCCAATTTTTCGTACGCGCGTCCCTCGCTAAAACGAACTATGATCTTTTCCTCTAAAAACGTAATATTCCATCTTCGCGTTCTTTTCCTTTTTCTCGCGGACGGAATCTCGGCCCCGTGAACGTTTCTTTTTTCATTTGCAGTTTGGTACAATTTTCTCGCGCTCGGTTGCCTCGAGAACCCGCTCCGTGATTCGGACACGTTTGAAATATCGGGGAACCGCAGTAGTGCTCGAAATCCGACGTTAGTATCCTCCTGGAAAAGTAAAGAAAAGGTGAGTCGATCCCAGGAGGGTGCGGTTTTCCACCTCATTTCCGCGCGAAGTGAGGGAACAAGGATTGTGGATAAGAATTCGGGACTTCTTTCCCTTTTCTCCCGCCCCCTCTCCTCTTCAGTTTTTCACCACTCTCTCAATCTCCTCTATTGTGCCCTCCCGTAGCAAACGGTGAGGATCATCCGGCGAATCGGATTTTTGTAGGCGCCGCCGCCGCGGTGAGCGATTTTTTACGTATATATAGACCGCCTGAACAATACCATTTCTCTCTCGGTGGCTTTAAAATCCATTTCCCACAACAAGAACGTATAACGTGGAGTGAGTCAAAAGTCGCGCTTCGCGATAAAAAAAAAAGAATTAATTTTTAATAGTTAAGTTTATTTGTATTTTGATTTAAAAAAATAACCGCGAGAGGCGCTGCAAAAGTCTTCGTTTCGCGACACTTTTAGACGTACAATCTGATGGTAACGACTTTCTAACGATATTATTTCCACAAATTCCGATGTCTTGTTGGCCTCCTTCGCCAACGGAAGCGTGAAATGCCGTATAAATACACACTTGAAGAAAATTTGGGGTCTATGATACGTTCGGAATCTCGCAAATCGTATCGGATTTCTCGAAGTCTATGGCTAGGTGAAGACCTCTTCAGTACGGTTCTCCGTTCGAACTTCGGTCGCTTCGACTTGTTGACCTATCGTCCCATTCCTGAAGGATCCAGTTTCTCGTATCCTCAAGAACTTGACTAACGATCGTGCGTGACGGGCCGCATTTTATTGGCCGAATGTGGAATTTTGTGGAAACTGGATCCTCTTCCCTCCTTCTACCTATACATTTCCGACATTTCCACGTGGTGGATCGTCCACGCCGAGTTCAAACGTTGTCAACATATTCTCTGAGAAATTATCACGAAGGGTGAAGCGAACGTGACTTCTTTTTTTTTTTTTTTATATGAAAAACGAATGTTTCGCGCGAATGAAGCCGAGACCTCTACACGCACCTACTCGTCAACTACTTTAGGCTCTTCGGAGAGCCCTTGATTTCGCAATCCGTACCAAAGTCTTGCGGCGCATGAAACGAGGGGTGGAAGAGAAAGGAGAAAGAAACGCGCCGCGCCTAAGTCCCCGTTAGACTGAGGGAGAAAGGACGCCCCCGATGTCGCGGTACCCCCTCGCGGTGTAGCGTTTGTAGGAGGACGACGACGACGACGATTCCCTTTGCGAGGAATAAATCCTGATGGGACAGGGTGGGGCATATTTACAACCTGGAAAGAGAGACGTGGTAGAGGAGGGAGGAAGAGAGGAACGGGGAACCCCGTTAGAAGGGGCACGAAAAAGAGGGCGATGGGAGTGAAGCATCCTCGACAATTCTAGGATACTCCTTGCCGGTATCCTGGGGTCCTTGCTGCACAAGGACCATTCTCTTCCTCTTCCTCTTCTTCAATGTACTCATTCCTGTACGGACGTCTTGTCTTTCTACCTCTCTTCTTTCCTCTCTCTCTTCTTGTCCCTCTTTCACCGCTCTCCTCTCTTTTTATCGCACGCCCGTCCTTCACCTTTTTCGTTACGTTCCGCCGATATATATATATACCTCTCCTTGTTCCTTTCTCCATCGGTTTCCTCTTTTATCGGACAGCCACCTTCGCGACGCTCTTCTTGCTCCTCGGGATCCTCCGCCGCCGTCCCTGCGACTCTTCAGTCTCGTTCCGTCCGCGTGCCCTTCTCGTTTACTTTACGAAGTGATCATGTATAGGATCAGATATCACCTAATCGCGATCCTCGGGATAGAGAAGTCTCTTGTAGTAACTGCACCCAATATGGTCTACTTCAGGTGCGAGAACTTTCACAAGATATTTGCTTGTGACTATTCTACGAAACGTTTGCTCGACACTATCGAGAATTTTAACACATCGGAAGAGTTTAATTTAGAGATTCGAGACAAAAAAAGGAGTACGAGGAAAAAAAGCAAATGGATAAAAGGGGGAAAAAATAGGAAAAAAGATAACAAAAAATGAGCTGAAATTTACAATGCCAATCAGAATTTTGTGCATTCTATCAGCAGTGCTACATCAACGGTGAAGAATCGGATCCAGCGCTGAATGTTTCAAGTGGTATCACGCAGAGTGTGACTTCAATGGGGTAAATTCATATTTCCGATGCATTTGATGCGAAAATAATGATCAAAAGTCGTAATGTCCGTTTGCTCCTTCCGTCGGGGTACACGGATTACACAGTTTTTTTTATTATATGGACCATGACAAAAATTCTGATTTAATCCAGAAGTTTATGTTTATGGTATTAACTTCTCTTTTTGTCAGTCTTGAAAATTAATTTGAAAAAAATTGTGAGTCTGTCTGCTTCAAGATTAATCAACTAATTACGCATCTTTTTTTTTTATCACGTTCGTCATAATAGATTCTAGTATTCGCGAAATGTGAGGGCGCATCGCGCATTTTTTTCCCCCCCGGACGCCATTACGTTAAAAACCGATACAACGACAGCGAGATTTGAACGGCGCAATCGGCTTGATCTGGAGAGCAGGCAAGTAGCTAACTACGGGAAATATATTTTTCCCTTTTCCTCTCTTTCCCTCCTCTGCCGTTTCTGTATTCCTCGGATTTTTCCGATATTCGCTTTGCTCTGTCATAAACAACGAAAATATTGGCTCCGTGGTAATAAATGCGCGAAGCATAAATTGGGAGCCGCCGTCTCACGTAATTCTGCGTATAAATGTTAAAGTGAAATCGTCGAAAAGTTAATTTACGTGATATTTGATATTTTACACAGAATATGTCAAAATGAAATGTCTCGTGAAATGTTCACTTTTTAGTTAAACATTTTAATTCTCACTGATATTGAACGAGAAAATCGATATCTTTCCTAAATATTATTTAACACTTCAGGTGACGAAAACATGCCTTGCAATCACACACTCCAAGTCTGTTATAAATCTTAAACTAAAGGTTTAATCTTGTTTCTAGTTTAGCTTACAAAGTTTTAGTTTAGTCTAGAATTTCCGTTTATTTTATTTTAATCTGATTCTCTCTGCTGCCCCTCTCGAATTTTCCTTTTTTCACACGAGACCTCTTGTTTTATAAAATAATATTATTCAGTGATATTTCGAACAGTCTATGCCGATCCTATCATAATTCGACCTATCGGGATATTATTATGCTTCAAAACTTAGGAGAGAGAAAGTTATCTTATTACTTGGAATTATGTCAGTCAATATAATTTGCCTGTATAATTCCTAGACTAATAAACTTTACATTTAGACTCTAATTTAGATTAATAAACATTCACGTTTAGCGTAATAAGCATTCCGCTTATGTTGTTGCTCGAACTGTCGTTAAATTTCGCATTATGAGCCTATTAATTATACAGGCTCGCAGCAAAAAATTATTCGCACGACCCCAAACGTGAACGTATCATATCGCCAACGGGAGATAAGTTATAACGCCGATAAAGGCGCCAGATAAGGCGCCATCGTTGATTGGATCACCGCGAGGAATCGATATCCTTCCTCTTCCGCCTCGTCCCACTTCCGCTCGGTCCTCTCTGTCTCTCTCTCTCTTACTTCCACGCACCTACGTACAGTTTACCTTCGAACACGTTCCCTCTTCTCTCTCTCTCTCCCCCTCTCCCTCCCTCTCTCCCCCCCTTTCCCTGGGCCATGGGTGCCGTGGGTGCCGTGGCTGCCTCCAATTTCTCCGTGACGGTCTCATGGAGGATTCTCGAGTGCCCTCTCATCGCCCTCCGGGCCATCCAGCCGAGCTCTGTCCGGCAGTCTCCATGCCAACACCCGCTCGATAAATTTATTGGTCGCTTCTGACACGACTGCCACCGAGTTGTGTCTCTTTCGCGTTCGCCAGCGAGCGTTCGCAGCGAGCGTTCTCGGCGTGTCCGGTCAGATATGCGAGAGATATGCGAACTGAGTCGTCCCCCGAGATACTCTCACGTAGAAAGGAACTTGCAATTGCGGAATGTAGTTTTGCAGACGCAGCCGTTTCAGAAGAATATTAGACTTTAGATCGCGTAAGGTAAAAATGAAGATCATTGTTTTCTAATAATCGTTTCCTTCCCGCTCGTACACGATCACCATCAATTCGTAATAATCTTCCCGAATAAATAGTAGTACTCGTACTCGATCAGATTCGAGCATCCCTGATATTAAAAGAGATTCGTGACGATCGAGAAAAATCCGACTCCCCCTGTAAAATGGTAAATAAATTAGGAGCACGATCGCGAGAGTCAACACGTTACTCGCGCGTCGGCCGCCCCTTCTCCCGATGCTCCCCCATAAGTGTACGTCGATCACGAGGGTGTATGGGTGTACGCGTACATACCCATCTACGCATAATACATTCCGGGGTTACGTGCGCACACAGCGCGAGATGAAACGAGAGAGGGCGGACGGAAGAACCGCGGAATTTGGGGAACACGGAGGCGGTGAGCGCGACTGCTTTCTGATCCTGTTGGCAATGTTTCTCTCAGCGAAAATTGTAATGCACTCGTATAATAAAATCCCCCAAGATATATCATTTCATATCGCACGTATATTCCGTATATAAATTAGATAATCATATTATTAAAATTAAAATAACGTGCAAAATTTCGATACTTTATTAGCGGACTACCTGAATGTTACAATATTTTTATGTATTCTTATAAACGGTAGATACAATAAAATATTTCAGAGTTCTTTACGATTGATTCCCTAAAGTTTTATACGAATCTATAAAAAATTGCACACGATCTGTCAGAGGTATCGCGCGTCATCGCAGCGTGCGAATTGATTACTGAATTCGAAAAAGGAGATATAGGACGGTTTACGTAACGAGAGATACAGAAAAGCCGAGGGAACAAAGTTAGAGGAGAGGAGTCGTGTGAATCGACGACCGTGGAGAGAACTTCGAGTAGGAGTAAGAATACTTGCAGAGAGACGGAACGGAAAACCGTTCGAGGACGGCCAGAAAGAGAGAGAGGAAGTGATAAGGAGGAGGAATTAGTTGGAGAGAAGTAAAGCAGAAAGGAACAGTGGAGGAGAAAAGCGGGAAGAGAGCACGGACGATCGAGTTACCAACACACTCTTGATACGTTTATTAACGCACGTCGCGCGTCGACGGGGATTCGCTGGCGCAGCATCCAGGATCAGCTGTGTGCGGCAGGCAACCAAGCAGAGGGTCAAGTGTCCCTCCTTCTCTGATCTTCCCTCTTTTTGTCTCGCTCTCCTCTGTCCGTGCTCCGTTCTCCCCTGGCACTCCGCGACCCTCTTCCTCCCTCACTTGCCATCTCGAATGCCCTCGCGTCGCGACGGCGAAGGTAAAAACGCTCGGGGATAGAAATGCTCGCGCTTGCAAAACCGCGTCGCGTCGCTAAGCCGAAACGACGAGACTCTCAGATCGTCGAAAATTCTGTACCTTTAATGATACGTTAGGCACGTAGATGTATACGTTAAGTGCTCCTTATCCGTATCTATAATGTGCGCTTCAATTTCGAGATATATATTAGAGAGGTGGGATTCCAATCTTTATGATTTTACAATTCGAAGGGACTTCGTTGATCAACAGCAGAGAAACGAAGCTTTAACAGCCCTTCTCGGAAGTAAAAAAATAAATATTGTTTAAATGTCGTGCAACATTAGGGCAACATACGTAATACTTGCATTTGAAAGAAAGAGAGAGATATATATGTACAGGGTGATTCTAATAACTGAGCAGGGTTATAACTCTTTTCTGACAATGAAAGAAATTAAATATAGAAGTATTTATCGGTGATATTATGCAATGTACGCCTGTAAGATATATGCGCATTGAATAATTACACTAATAGCAGTAGCTGCACTTGAAGTGAACACGTTGCGATTTAGAGAGCCACTTTACCTAAATAGATACAAAATCCGAATTTGGATCCAAAGGACATGATAATTACGCGTATTTATCGCTGATATTATGCAATTACGCCTGTAAGATATATGCGCATTGAATAATTACACTAATAGCAATAGCTGCACTTGAAGTGAACACGCTGCGATTTAGAGCCATTTTACCTAAATAGATACAAAATCCGTATTTGGATCCAAAGGACATGATAATTACGCGTATTTCCGCTTTAACGGACGCCTGCAGTAAAGCGTTCGTTAAATGTAGATAGAATCGGTCACACAGAAACGAACGGGAACGAGTGGCTTCTCCCGTCCGTCTCTTTCGTGCCACCGCGGGACTCGTCCAGTCATCGATATCGAAACGCCAATTGGAAAGCTCTGCTGAATACTCACGAGCCGGTTGGAAATCGAAGCTTTTCCGCACTCGAGTTTCGGTTTCGCTGATTCCCAAAGCTCATCGAGGCGTAGATTGAATTGTTTCGACAAACGGCCGAACATTTAGCCAGGATACGGTTTTGAAATTGTTACCGTCGGATTGTCATCTATCGAAATAAACATGCGCCTATATAGGATGCTTTGGTCAACGTAATTTCAATATCGCCCATCACGATTTCGCTCGAAAATTGACACGTGATTTTCGCAATCGAGGGGATCAATATATTTGCAGCTAGAGAATGCGATAACATTTTGCACAACGTAATCTTGATTAGTTTTTTGTATCTTTACGAAATATGAATTTTTTTAATATAAAATATATATTAATTACTGTTGAACGAGATATATGTCTCATATCTCTCCGTATTTTTTTTTTTTTTTATAAATCTTCTAACGGATTCAATATGTAAAGCTTAATTCGCGAGAAGCGCTTTGTTTCTAACTGCTGATAATCTAGAGACGCTGGCGCTGCGACTTTCTCGTTAAAGAAAAGCTGACTTTATAAATTCATCACGATGTAACTGTGGATGAATTAAATTTAATATTGTATATCCAGCCATTGTAATAAACTAAATAAATATCTAAAGAGCAGCACGCGCATGTGCGCGCTGAGTTTACATTCTTTCTTCGCGAAAATCAAGAAAACGTATAAGGAGAGAGGGGAGAAGAAGAGAGGAAATAAAGAGGAAGCGAGGAGGAATCTCGCGAATCGTTGAAAATAAATGCTGCCTCGGTTCTCGTCTCGTCTCATTTCGTTTCATTCCGTTTCGTTTCGTCGAGGCGCTAGGAGAGCCGCCTTCGAGAGACTCCATTACCGCCGTCGGTTGGAAGGAGACCGGAAGTGGGGATGGAGAAGAAATAAGAAAGTGAAGCTCCTGGAGTCGTAGCCGGTTCGTTTCTTCTCCGCGGTGCAAAAGTATGCACGAATGGTTGTACGAAAGAACGGAGAGAAAACGCGTGAGAGAAAAACGAAGTCGAGGCCAAAGACGAAGACGAAGATGAAAACGAAGACAACGATGAAGATGAAGGCGAAGACAAAGAAGAAAACGAGGAAGAAGAAGAAGAAAAAGCTAAAATATTATCGTGAAGCAGGAGGGTGGTATAGAGAGACGGGGGGGCGGGAGGATGATGCGTCGAGAAGCGCGGGGAAAAAATTACTGCCTGGCTGACTAACTGGCTTCATAGAGGAAAAGCCTTTTTATATTTTGCACACACGCATCGCGAGCACGCGGTGGTGGCCTCAAAGGCGCGCCTTCAGCCGCGGGTTCCATCGATCCTCCCCCTTCCCCTTCGTCTTCTCCCGCTCCGTGTGCCCCGCAAGAGTGGTGGGCGGAACAAAGCCACCGGAAATCGCCCGAGTGGTACTTTGGCCTGGTGGTGGCGCCATCTTGTACCATTGGGTGCTGAGTTTTATGGGGGAGAAACGTGTACGCATTGTTCTTGCAGCCCAGGTAGCTCGTAGATGCGGGCTCTCTCTCCTCTCGCCCCCCTTCCATCACCCTTTTTACTTTCTTAGCGTTGCATGTAAGCCTCGCCGGTCGGATTTTGAGAAAAAAGAAAGTTTTGAAATTAGAGAGTTGATAATTATTACGTATTTTATAAGCAGCGTAATCACCGCACTTGCAGTGTCCTCAATGATGCCTTCTAACTCGATAAATTTCGAGCGAGGTGTTTTTATACGACGCTGCACGCAATTGCCCTTAAATTGACTGAGACGATTGATTGCATCGATTGGTCCCGCATCTGAACCACCCTTCGCGTCAAAATATGTCTATCGAACTCCGTCTCTGGTGACTAGATAATTTTCTTTTTTATAAGTTAGACGCATTTGAAATTGCAGCACGATTAAATCCGATTAACGAGGAAGTAAATCTATTGAACGATCGAACATAACATGACCTTTATTTTCTCGTTTCTCAGAGGATAAGGCACAAATTCGCAGCTAAAAAAATATATGATTCAATAATTTGTCCATCATGTACGATGGAAAATTAAAGAATTCCAACTTGTCCACGTCTCCCATCGATAAGAGATGCATAAAAGGAGGACAAGGTGGAGAGAAAGAGAACGTTTATGTAGCCTACGCCTTTTACTTACACGTGTTGTACAATATTTACCTACACCCACCATAAGCATATAAGATCGGGAGAGAATTGCTTTCATAGGAATAATGTGTACATAAAAGAAAAACGGTTGGCGATTTCTAAAAAAAAGAACGGAGGTCAAGGTTTAGTCCGTCCCCCTTTCCCTTCTCCCTTGCATATTAATTATTGAGAATACGCGTTCTCAATGCAATCTAATTCATGGCAATATTTATTAAGGGATTCTAATTCGGATATATTTTCGGATATACTTTCGTTTTTGTTGCCGCTCGAAAAATCAGTTTGTTCATGATGCTCAATATAGATTAGTGCTTTGTCAAAATTAATTCGTGTAGCAATAATACACCCTTTTTGTACTTCGCAAATTAATTAGTTCATAATTAATAAATCTGTATCGCATTCGCTTGTTAAAGCACTAACCGAAACCCTCGCTTTTTTTGAATATATGTATACGCTTTAAACTTTATTTCTGCATGAAAAGCGATATCAAGTTTCCAGCACGTTACTCGTTCATTTACTTTAAATATGGCTGAAAACAAATTTTTTAAATAGTACTATGCGTATAGTATGATGAAAAACGTTTCAAAAATCTGGCATTGTAATGTTTCTAATTATATCTATAACAATAAGTCACTTGAAATTTTATTTTATGTATCCAAATATCGTTTCTTTTTCGATCCCACCGAGAAATCGTGAAATAAAAATATCGCTTTATTTATATAAAAGACAAAAACTCGTGAACTGAAACAGAAATCGTAAAATAAAGCTATCTCGTATTAAGAAAATGCTAGAGAAAACGATAACGTAAAGACAAGTCCATCATTGAAGAATCGAGAGATAAGGGATAGACTCGCGAATACCATTTACAAGCTCGATATGAACAAAAGATGCAGCCAAGGGGGAGAACGTAGCTATATATTGTGGCAGGTCGAACGTGGACGGGTGGACGGGAAAGTGTAATTTCAGTTTGAAACAGGAACGGGAGAGGCCGACCCACATCGAGGTTTTGAGTGTTTGTACTGCTGACGCGGCAATCCAATCCAATCCAATACCCATAGCGAGTAGGTACCCCACTGTAGCCACGTATATACGTACATATATGAACGAATCGTCTTTCTTTCTCGAGCCTAGATACCTTTCCGTCTGGCCTCCAATACAATTTCGAGCCTCCGGCTCGAGCCGGCGGAAGTTCCGTCTCTCGTAACTGGACGCACGCCATTTTCCCCCGTTTCTAATGATTCTCCAGTCACTCAGCTGTACGTGGCACCGATGATTTATTTTGGACAAACGTCGATTTTATTGTCCCTGGATACGTACTAATTATGTTTACTTGGTACATAGAAAAATAATCTCTCTCCAAGGGCAATTGAACTACAAAATATTCCGCGATATATCGCGTAATTATATTTATTTAGAAGTTTAGCACATTAATAGAGAAGTTTGAGGGAAGTTCTTTAATTTTGAATCTCTTATACAATACCTTGAGAAGAAAAATATTTCAACTATTTCTCTAAAACGTTATAACCAGAAAAGAATCCCTTCTCTTTCCCGCCGTAAAAATAAAACTGTTCTTAAGTTATCTATACTTTGCGATCTTAGTTTTTCTTCACTTGAAAAACATTTTCGTTATAGAGATTACAGCATTAATTTAAAAATATTGCAGAAGTTTTCGAAAATGTAAAATTGTTTAAATAATTAACGCGATAAATTTCGGCGAATATATACCGTATGCCGAAGATCTAATTACCTACCTACCTGAGCACGTACTTCGGTACATACGGAACATAGTTCGGTACGTATGAATTTGGTTCGCGATAGGGTTGAAACGAGTCGAGCAACGCCAGCGCGGGCCGACTGTAACGGTGCGTTATTATCATAAACGCAACAATAACGAGGGATGATCCGACGTGTAAACTGTTAAACCCTCCTTCCTTTCCCCTATCGGAGGCTGTGGGTGAGGATTACCGTTGGGGGTCGGAATTGTTGGGCGCGGGCCGCATGGAATCTACGGGGGATGTTATTGTTGCCACGAAAGAATGAGAGGAAACGACGGGGTGGAAGAGAAAGGGTAACAGATTCTCCCTTTCTCTCTCTATCTCTATCCGTCTCTGTCTCTCTTTCTTTCTCTCCCTCATAGATACGGTAGGAGTCTATAACTGGTATTCAAACGCGTGAGATCGCCCCTTCGGCCTTCGATGATATCGACGGTGTTTGCCGACTCCTATTACGAGCTCGATTGCACCAAACTATACGATTATCGTGCGTCAGTGATAGCCTTTGTACGCAACGGCCGCTGAATCCCCGGGGGTTAAAGAGTTACGCCACTTCGCGCGAATGCCGCTGGCGTCGAAGTACGTGGTACCGCGGTGACAAAGCGACGATAGCACCGAGCGAGAAATCGCCGGACAATACAGAGTGTTCTCTCGGGCCAAGCCCCGACGCCTCCTTATTCGAACCCGCGAGTTCTCCGGTCGATTCTTGCGTCGATTTTTCTCGCGGGCGAACACCGAAGATTGTCGTCTATCGTCGTCCTCCGATTTTACACGCCGCGCATCGTATAATCGAGTTCCAACTTAAAGTTCCGTCAAAGTAAGCTTTGATATTAATTAACTGAAGAATGCACGCGCCGCGTGCGCGCGCGCAATCAATTCAATTAAATTTGACGTCCCGCCCGTAGCGACACATCAAACAAACGCGATGCTTTCTCTTATTCCGGATTCCCCTCTGAGCGCAACCGTAAAGCCAGCGACCATCTCGCAATTCGAAACGCGGCTCTTCGAGGGCTATGAATATTTAAACGTGGAGGAGTCGCGGATCGGCGCGCGGCGACGCGCTGTTTTGTCCTTTTGTCAGCGCTATCATTACATCTCGCTACCAATTTTTCTATATCGACTCGCGAGAGAGATGCGCGCGAGGGCCCAGGATATCTGACGTTTTCGAGGACGGCAATATTGGAAATGTTTAAACCGAAAGCGATATAAGCATTGAGATACCGTGCGTGCCTACCCCGCTCTCTCTGCCCACTCGTCGAAGCGCGCTTTCGAGAATCCCTTATTAATGATGGGTCTGGTAGCGCTATTATGACGTTTCACGGCGCGGGCGAGTGCTTATCCAGTGACGTTACCGAGTCCTAACGCGCGCTGCATATTATTTGGGAGCTAGGGACACGCGCCGGCACGCTCCTATTCATCTAGGCGGCTATATTGCGCTCGCCCGACCCCCTTTGCTCTCCCCCCCGACCCCCCCTTGCGCGCCCCGTGTTAATTATTGAGAATAACTACGCGTTCTCGACGCAACTAATTCGTGGCAATATTTATTAAGGGGTTAAAATCCTAAGCCGGATATACTTTTCGGGCCTTTATTGCCGCTCGGCTATTTCCATACGCGCAAATATATATGCGGACCTCTTCCCCCTTGCGTATAGCTAACGTGCCCGCCTACATTTGTTTCCAGGTTATCGGAGCGAGTACCAATCGGGATCGGGATCGGGATCGGGATCCGGATCGGGATCCGGATACGGCGGTTACAACAGCGCCGGTTCGAGTCATATGCGTGGACCATGGGGATCCGGTTATACTGGCATGCGCCAGTCGAATTACCCGCCTTCGGAGTATCAGCATCATCGTAATCATTACGATAATCACCGTCAGCAATCCTTGCGGAACAACAATTACCAGAACGCACAGCATGGCTACCACAGTCAACGAGGGGTATGGTTTTTTAATTTTTATCACATCCCAATACGCGAGCTATCAAAAAGAGAATTCTTGATGGAGGTCAGATAATATGCTCGCTAAATTAAGTAAAAAATATCAAATCAAATATGGATTGGAAAATTGAAGTTAAGAGTTAACGTATGATAAAATCGGGGAAAAAGAGATCGAAATTAATCTTTACCCTCGTTTCATCATTTAATCTAAATTGTTTTTCGATATTTTTCTAATTTTATTGTTAATTGACTAATTGTGAATTTATTGTAAATGTGACTTTGAATTCAAAAAGATAAAGAAAGTTTGAAAATCGTTTTGTAGAATAAAGAAAACTGTAGCACTATTAAAATAGCACGATAGCTTTAGTCGAGATGTTGCTTATCTCATGTTATAGAATTACTCGTCGACTCGAGGAGGAGGTGGAGGAGGCCACCGAGATGCATGGCGACGATCGATGTAGACGTTCAAGTAAGAGGTCGACTAATTTTGTCGCACGTCACATAATAGTTATAAGAATGAATTCTGCAAAGAATCACCACGCATAATTATGTCTAATTAAGATTTAAGGATCATTGTCAAAGTACGCGTTCTAAAAGAGAGTGCGTTAATTCGTAAGCAGTACAGAGAGAGAGGCAGGTCGGAGTACTCGGTGCAATAAAAGCGCGATTATCGGCGGCAGCGTTCTCGAGCACCGCGTTTTTTGAGTACTACATTCCGAATGCTGCAGGACACGGTATTACGGAACTTTTCGGAATGGATTCCGATTAGGATTGTTTATTTTCTGGATTTCCTTTGTGTTTTCTAGAGAAAAGCGGAATAATTCCGATCGGAATCCATTCCGAAAAGTTCAGTAATACGTGTCCCGATGTCTTTTCTAACGTGATGACATAATTTTCAGAAATATTTTTATTTCTAATTTTGTGGAGGACGTGTAAAAAAATATCAGTGTTTAAATATGCATGCAATATGCCTCGAAAGTCACGAGGTTTTTGATTATAAATTTGATGGCAAACCTCGAAGAAAATTTTCTGCGAAGTTTTGTCCTGGCAACCATCATCGTTGATTTTTTAGATGTCACGACAACGGAATGACAATTTTATTAAAGTACAATTTACTCGAATTCACTAGAAAAGGAAATTTTAGTGTCCACGCAATATCTATGTTTTTTCTATCAAATTTTCACTCTAAAACATTCCATTATATCGGAAAATTCGTAACTGAGAGAAAACCCGCAAAACCTGGTATAGCATACATATATAGGTATCTGCTACACTTGTCGAAAACGATCCATGATGTAAAAGATAATTCATATCACGAATTAAAGCCACGTCACATGAAAAAAAAACGTGAGCCAAATTTACGCAACAAACGATCAGTCTAGTGCTGTCAAGAATGACGGATTAAATTGTATAAAAATACATTCGATCACGATATTTTTATTAATTAAGTTATACTTTGTTTTCTTATTTACTATGATCTTTTTAAATAAACCTTTAAAATAAACAGTACATTGCATGATAATGATACATCAGGTATCGTTTTTGTGTTTATAGTTGTAGAAGCCTATCTCGTTTGAATTTAATTCAATCGGACGTTTTTCGTCGCTTATTTAATCAGGTTGAACGTTTATGGTCGCGCGGTTGTAGTTATAACCGATAGGATTATTCGTATCTGGCGATTAGAACGGGTACGTTGACGAACGTATAATTTGTGGATTGTATATTAATGGTTAACGCAGTGAAATATTGGCTGAATTAGGGGTACAAGCGCCGTCGCATTGAATTTCGCATGCGAAACTGCGGCGCGCAGTGGCGCGTGCAAAATGCAGTGCCGGAATTTAGCGATACATCGATGTGACACCGATTAGCCAAACAGGCATTCGGAATTTCTCACTCTGTATTGAAATACACGATATTTCCTTAATGAAGGCTGAGCAATGATTATTTACACTTGTCCATAAATTCCTACACTTTTTCCTACATTCCTCGCAATATCGCAAGTTCTAATATATTAATCCTCAGCAGGTATTTGGAATCTTTTAGATTCCTTATAATTCCATTGCTTATAATTAATAACGGATATAAAAAGATGTAGCCTTATATAAGCCTGGAAAATAAAAATAAATAAAAATTTCAGGTAACTTAAATAATTACCGATATTAATTTTTTTCAAAAAAAAAGTTGTGCAGACAATTTAACGAAAATTAAATTCGTGAAAAATACATCGCTCGGTATTTAGACGGATAGAAGAATCCTACTGTCCGTTTTTACGTTATAATTTGATATTTTAATTCTTTTTAGCGACTCTTTTTCGGTTAATTAGGAATTTATGGACCGATAGATTTTTCGGATTATAAATCGCGTATACGCTGGAAGGACAAAGACGCGTCTCTTCGCACGGCGTTCGACGTTATCGCGGTTTCGTTATTGTCCCCTTGATGAATTAAAGCTCTATCTGCACCGAGATCTACCCTACGCTAGTAGTTGCGGTCGCTTATCGCAGATACGCCGCGCTCTCTCGATTCCTCTCTCCATTGTCCGGAACTCTCTGAGCGCGGCGGGGCTTGCATTGTCGAATATAAGTCGCCTCAACGTGCTTATATTCGCATGATTGTTGCGCGAATCTGATTTGGAAGGAGACCGTAGAAGGGGCGTTAAGAGCTTTAAGAATTTACTCGGAAATTTTTGTGAACTTCGTAGAATCTTCATATAAAATTTTAGTCTACTTTTAGTATTTTTTTTTCAGTACATACATAATTTCTTATACGTATAATATTCATACGGAACTTTACTAAGACGTTATGGAGAATTCGTAAAGATGCGCGGAATACAGAAGTTAGAGCCGCACGCGGCAAACATACCCATCAGATTCCGACGACAATATACTCGCGAATTTCGATGATGCGCGCAACGAGAAGGTAAGAAGAAAAAGGAGACGGTGAGCAGAAAGAGGAACTTCGGTGCGCGTAACTAGAGGCGGCCTGTTGGGCGGTTGAATCGCGAAGTAGAAGGCAGTGAGGACTCTTGGGCGCACATGGAAAAGAAGGTCCAGGTGCGCCCTCGCCTCACGCGATCGCGTATGACCGCACATCGAAGTTCCTCTTCTACCTTTTGTCTCTTTCTCTCTCTCTCTCTCCTCCTCGTTCCCTTTGCTCTTTTTCTCTCCCCTTCCTCTTCTTCTCTCCGCGTTCCCGTCTCATTTCATATATGTACGCGCGCTCGCGTAGGAATACGCACGAGAGAAGCGTGCGTACGGCGCATTGCCGACTAACGTAAAAACGCGCCGTGACTACTCGTGCACGGACGCAGGCATCTAAAGCTTGAAGAACGTAAAGGGGGGCCTCGGCTGAAGAGCCGTTGCGCGAAATGGATGGTGGATGTAAATGCCAAGTAGCCAAGTGCACGCCGCCTGCGGCTTTCTTCTACCTTCCCGCTTCGCGTTCCCTCTCTCTCTCTCTCTCTCCTTCTATATTCGAGAATAACGCTGTGCCACCGTTTAATAAGCAGGCATTGCCCGAGAATCGTTTGTAAGACGGGATGCGAGACCGCGCGGAAAGATCAAGCAGCTGCCGATAATTCTTTTTATTTTTCTCACTTTTTTTTCATTGTTTTTTTAAGTGGCACGACTGCAGCGGTGCGACGAAAGACGCTCCTTCTCGGTTTTCTCCGAGGTTCGATTATACGCTCCGTCTTCCAGAGACACGATTCGCATCGTCTTCGAAAAAATTTCTTTTATCGCGGTCCTATTTTTGATATAAATCGCCACAATCCGTATTATTATCTTCCTCTGTATTTTTAAGGTTGACATCTATAATACGAAAGCACTAATCGCAGTTCACATCCGTTAGCCCAGAAATATTCCCCGCAATTTTGAACACAATTAAAAACACGAGCGCTTTTAATTAATATCGTGACGAGCACAGAAACGAGATTTTCGATTTTGATTTTACTTATACTACGTATGCACGTAAAGCGAATTAAGATGAGCGGAAGAGAAGAACACTCTCGCTGGTAAAAAGACCGGTGGCGGTTCTAGTGTTGAACAGAAATAGACCGACTGAAACGAGAGGGACGTTACACGCGATATTTAATATCGCTGTCAACGTTAATACGACCGTCAGATAATGCGGCGCTGAGGAGGACCCGTGTGCATCTCGCTGGGGAAACCGGTGGGTGGTCGGGTCCGCATGACGGGTCACGGAAAGGTGAGTGAGCCCCTTCGTGAGCGCATCTCGTTACCGGCGACGAACCGGGGACGGGCTCCATAAGCACCGCGATGACGCAGCACCAGCTCCTGGTTACCTCTGTCCATTGTTCTCCCCGCATTTCTTCTCAGCTCGTGTTCAAGTGCTCGAGAGCTCAATCGCTACCCACCCTCGAAGCCCGGATCCCTCAGCGTCGTACTTTTAAACGTACCCTCGCGCGCGCGAGCGCGCGCGCACCGTATACAAATGTCGGCTTCTATTCGATTTCGCGCACAAAGCGGCCGGTTCAGCACAGTCACCGCGACAGATTCGTCAGATTCGCTCTACGAATATCTCCCGTCTCGAAATTTTTCGTATTTAATATTGTCGGTTATTAAAGAATTTAAGAGCGAGCTATAGGCGGATGAGGGTAGTGTTTAACGGACAATGCGGAAAAATATCTTCGAAAGTAATTATCCTACTAGTCGGTACCTTACAGTACTGTCATTTAAGATTTAAAAAGCAATAGTTCTCTCTTTTTCTCTCTCTCTCTCTCTCCCTCTGAATTAATTTGCATTTGATTTGAATTAGGATTTTATTGCATAAAAATATTCCATGAACCACCCCTGGCGTTTATAACGTGACTTCATTTTCGTGACATGTTATTTTCATTTATCTAGATTTTCTATTATATTGATACACGCAGATTTCAAAGAAATCAAATTATTAATAAAAAATGTTGAATTATTAAATAGATGCTATAAATGGTTAGACTAAAATTAATATGATGCTATATATGGTGTATTTTTAATAATATATGTAATTTATAATTATTTGGATTTTTATTAAATTAGATGGTCACAAAACGTCACGAAAATTGAATTATAAATATTATGTTTATTCACGTGACATATTCATCCGAAAAAATCTCGGTTCAAAACGCGAATAACACAATCGTTATGCAAATTCAGAACCGACACGTTCGCACCCTTTGATTTCGCGAAGAAACCGCTCGATCGGCAAATCGGCACGAATAGTAAATAATACAAGCGAACTGACAAATTTGTACTATTCACGCAATCACGCATAGTCTTAAAAAATCATGAATAAATACCTGGTAAAGTTGTCCACTCCGTGGTTGTTCCGTCGTCACCCGATGTCTCCCCCGACGCCTCCTCCTCTTCTCAGAATCCTTCATCGTTACATTCACACACAGCACAACACTCGCGAAAATATAGTTAATTACAATTATTGATACAAATTGTAATAAAATAATCGCGACACTTTCTACGGCATTCCCGTTTAAATGATTTCGTTTTATTACGATAGAATAATAAGAAAAAGATGCGAAAAGACTGTAGGAAGCTGCAATCCGCCTGATATTTGTAACGTTTCACAAATTGAATCAACGAATTTCGAATCGCGAAAAGTTTCAACGAGTCATCGATATAGAAACTAGAAACGTTGTTGAAACGAAAAGCACCGATATAAAAATGAGTTTATACTGTGTGCTTCTCAAATATCAAAGGGATTAATGCGTTCAAAAATTAAACCGATCGCTATGTTGCTCGAATCGGAATCAATTCGAGAAATACGCGTTACATTATTATTAAACAGCCAGTTTATCACGGCGTTTCATTAATTGATTTATTTAATCCGTATTATATTATTCCGCGTTATCGATCTCAAATGCCGAGTAAATTATATTATACATTTAAAATGATGAAAAATTCGAAGTCTCGCGTCGCGAGACACGTACGAGTTCGAGCATCATTATGGAATTAATAATCGTTTTAATTAATTAGCCAAACAATATATTATAATCCCTGTGTCTTATTATTTCGATTTCAAATGAGTAAATCGTGCAAAATGTCTATTTTGATAAACGAAACACAGTTTTGTTCATAAATCTGTGACTGCGCGAGGTGAGAACCATTTTTCGTAACGGTTGTAAGATTTATGGCGTTCGGTATCATCTCATTCTTATCGCGCTCACGTTTCGAAAAATAACGCGAAGATACGCGGAGCGTCGCGCGCCGCTAGCTGCTCGCTCGAGTGTCTAAGGCCGAGTGATAACGCGTCGACCTTGCGTGTCGATAACAAGGCCGCGTTCCACGTACATACTCTCACCCCCACCCATACAGTTTCGGTGCCAAAATAATATTCAACGTATATCACGGAATAAGTAAACGCTAAAATAATCTATCCGTTGCGTTTTAAATATTCCTCGCGATGAATGGGCCCTTATTTTCGCTTTCTCTCTCGTAGACTGCTTAATGACTTACCCGTATCTTACAATTAGATATCTTAATTGTTATAATAACCGGTTTATCTCGCGATTTATGTAGTTCGCGCATTTAAAGATTCATGAGTGGTCATCGATCACTTACAACAGAAATTTCATACGATTTATTCTTTTAAAACCGAATAAGAATTAAAAATTAATGCTTCGTGATAATAACGAGTAATAATTATTTTTTAAATGTTTTAATTTAAATATATATTACATCGCGCTTCGGATTTCTCGCGGATTTAAATGTAACGGATTTAAAGAAATGTCTTTTTAATACGTATTTATTTAATCCGTATATTACTCTGCGTTATCGATCTCAAAATGTCGAACAAATTACATTTAAAACGATGAACAATTCGAAACGCGTTGCGAGACACGTACGAATTCGGTCGTCATTAAACAACGATTTTTTTTTAACTATATATAACGATATTTCTCGTACATAATATTTTTTCAAGACCTAGTAAAAGAAGCAAAAATCTAAATAAATTCTAGCTAATTAGTTCTCTAGTTTATTTCTTATAATAGATTATTTGGAAATAATAGACTTATATTATAAATCCGGCTTCTCCGCTAATAAGCTCCGAATCTTGCGAACAGTTCAAACATTAGCAAATCTAGATTGTTTTTATAACAATAAGAATTGCCGTGCGATCATCGTATTATGATAATTAACGCGCGCGCGACTGTAATTAATCTTTTTTTCACGAGTGTTGTGACAGAAGAAGAAGGAGAGAAGGAGAAGAAGGAAGAGGAGAGACCTAGGAGGCATCGGCGAAGCAACTATCAGGTAATTTATTCTTTATAACTTGCGGTATTAATTATTCCTGCGTGACAGCGCAGTCATCCTGCATCATAGAACTGCGCGTATCAAATGATCATTTCCTTCAATATAACGCGTAGTATATTATACTATTTATCAAAAAGAAATACGTGCAGTAGAAATATTGAATGTTAAAAAAAATTCCTGATATAATTCAGTTTTCGTTAAACATCGTCATTCTACGAAAGTATAAGTGAAGAAGAGAAAAAAATGAGACAAAAAAGTATCATCAATTTTTTACAGTTTTTAATTTTTAAAGTACTGAGGTTTATTTTAATTTTCTGCTGACATATATTACAGCGCTCTTTAGACATTTACGATTTTATAATAAATACAGATGCCCATGCATGGGGAAAATGTACACAATCGGAGGAGATCGATAGTTATTATTCATAATTTGTCAATTTTGAAAATTGGCCGCTTTAGATCAACGATCATTTAACCCTACGTATCCCTGTATCCCTGAATTGATGTCGATATCGCGACAGGGGGTAAGATAAATCTCCACTTTCGTTAGTATCAACGATACAGGCGACTGGTGGTTGAATGGGAATATCGAGGCAGCAAAAATATCGATACTTCGGCAGAGCGTGGTGTTAGCTCCCTATACTTTTTCGGCCTATCTAAATAATCAATTCGATCGATAGAGAGAGAAAGAGAGAGGAGATTGCGGATACCGAACGCCGACGGGCTGTGTGCCGCCGCGACGCAGGGCATCGCGTCTGACTCCCATCTCGCAGGCCCCCCCGCGACGTTTCCCGCGCAGGGCATCCGCCCGTCGATAATGTCCCGCACCGTGTTACAGGACAGGGCCCCACCTGCGAACCCGCTCCCGATCCGCGGTTGACCTGACCCCCCGTGCGAGAAAAGGGGCCCCACCGCGTCGACGACTCCTTGACTCCGGCCGGTCCAGTCTCGCGGAAATAACGACACTCTCTCATTCACGGAAAACGCCTCCGAATACCTTCGCTACTCGTCTTCGTCATGGGGCTCGGGGCCCGCCGTCGCCCCTGGTGGGCCGCAGGCGCTCCGTGTGTGGGAACCGCGCGCGATATTATTCTCTCTCCGCGCATTCGTCGCACGTTCGTCGAGTGGCCTCTCGTCTCTCTCTCTTTCTCTCCCTTTCCTTTTCTCTTTCTCTCCGGATGGGTCCGACACGTTGATGGGTACATACGCACCCTACGTTCGAGCACAGAGAAAAGGAGAGAGAGAGCGGGAGAGAGCGAGAGAGCGAGCGAGCATTGGCATAATTTGACAAAAGCCGCGAGTGCGCAGCGCACCTCTGTGCCAGCCGCTCGATAAACAATGTGCCATCGTGTACGCGCCAATGGAGCCACGAGTGCCACGCCAGGCACAATGCCATCTTATGACATTTTTCGAACCAACCGTCTTCTCGTCCTCGTCCTCGTCCTCGTCGCCATCGCCGTCGCCGTCGAGCCGTGGAGCTTAATCGCTCGTTAGACAGGCGACGGGCTTTTGTGCTCTCGCAACTGTTTTTCCGATTGCCGCCTGCTGGCTGCTGCTTGCCTCGCTTGAATCGGCAAGAGGGGGAGGGAGAGAGAGTACTCGATCCCGCGGGAGATTTCTGCATGTTCGTTGAATTTAGATCCCTTCAATGCGACCCGATCGCTATAACGTTTATTTGTTCGTTTATGGAGGGGGAGGGGGTGAGGCGACTTTCGCGATAGCAAAATAAAATTACAAGAGCGTTGCATATAAAAAACAAAGCTTCCTCTATGAGGAAACAATAATGATGATACTTTTCTAACAATAATAGTGATGATATTAATAAGAATTATAGTAATAGGTGAAACACATAATTAATGCGAGATACAGACTATTTAAATTTCTATGTAAATGAAGAACGAAAATGAGAGAAAGAAAAAATAGCTATACTTAAAGAATTAACTTAAAATTAAAGAATAGGCTGTTCTTATTCTAATAGGATTTATTGTGAAAAAGCAATGACGTTATCTCAATCAGTTCGACGAGTTATTTTTATATCATAAATGACACCTGTTTCATTTTCGTATAATTCTTCCATTGTATTATAATCATATTATCGCATTACAATCACTCGGAACCTTGTATGAAATGACATTAATTAAATTCTAATAATTATCAAACCTTGCGCCACGTTGCAGCATAATCATAATATACAAATAGTACAAATCGTGACTACAATGCACGATCATTGCAGAAATATTATATAAAAATGAGATAAGTGTGTATTGTCATCGAAAAAGAACTCGAGTGATCGTACTCGTTCGGACAAATACAAGTGCGCGCTGATCCAGCTTCCGCATTGAGAGAAAAGAAGTTTGTCATCGCCATAGATTCGTCACGATGACGCAAGAGATGCGCCTCGCCGGCGAACTGTCCGTCTCCGCGATGTCCAGGATTTTAATCAACGGGGTAGTGTCGTTTCTGCGACCTGCCGACTCGACGTTGCTATTTTCGGCAACGTCAAATCAATCGGGATCGCTCAGAACAATCGCTCGTCTCGGCGGCCGAAGAGTCTCGGTCAGTAGGTGGAATGTCCCGAAACGTTTTGTCTCGTCCGGAGAAAGAGAGAGAGGGAGAGAGAGAGAGAGAGAGAGCGTCCCTGCCACCCACGCCGGGTTCGTTCTCGGGGCGTATCCGTGGGGCGTTTACCCGGCGGTGGAGTAGGGGATCCATCATAGGCGGAGATCTTCCCACCAACGCGTTCCCTTCCTCGTCGCGGTCCACGCGGCCGGATGGTACGCTCGCGCATATTCGATCGCGAGAGAGTATGCGGACATTAACGCTCTTCCCCGCGGAAGACGGGAACCCCCTACGTGGCTGGGCTATGTGGTACGGCTAATGTCTTCGTTTTTCCTTGCGATCGTACGTCATCATCGGTCCGTCACCGCCGGAAGAAGTTACGCGACGAAGCGCCGTGGCTTTTTCTCGGTTTTTTTTTCTTTTTCGGGCTGATATTCTCCCGCGATTTTCTCGATAGTACGATATTTCGCTGTGTCAAAATGACTGTCCGTCTCGGTGTCGTATTTGTTAAAAATCTTACGGAAGTTGGAAGATATAGTGGCAAGTTGATCGGACGCTATTAGCTTTCAAAAATTAATAAATATATCGCTATAATTATAATTATCTACATGTTGTTAAAAGCTTGTTTTATTCTCAAATTAAACGAAGCTTTAAGAGATGTTATCGTTATTAATTTATGTAATAGGAATAAATTTCCGTGAAAATTGCCTATGGAAGAATGCATCTCACTCGTTCTGATTTATACGTACAGATTGATTAATTCGTGAATATTGTGCTGTCGAAATTAAATTATCTTTTTATTATGAGGTTGCGATATGATTTTAAACAGACTTTGTCTATTTTCATTTTTAGTCTTTTACGATATAAGTGATAATCCAAAAGTAAATGTTTTTTAAACCGTGAATCTTAATAGTTAAAGTGAGTCTTTTAATTAAAGTATTAACGTTATTCCGATTTCTAGCATAATTTAAATAATAACTTATTATTGTAAAAATTGGAGCTTATTTCTGGATTTGTAGATTCGGGATTTAAGCTCGTCGAATGAATCTCTTTCCACGGCCCCCTATAATCGATTCGGTTTTAATCAGAATTGTCTATCGCGTAACAAGATCGAAATTTATTTAGGCAAATTTATAATGCAAAATTTATGGCGTACGGACATTTCACAGACGTTCGTTTATACGGATGGAAATGCAGCCAGTCGGCGACACAAAGCATTCCAGTCGGGATAACCGAACTGAATAACGGGTCCAGATATTGCTACTCGACTCCCTTGTGCCGTAGGTAATTGCTATGGTAGGATGCCTTTGCTATGGAGGACGCGGGAATTCACGATATTCGCTCTTGCTGCCGTGTGCCAGGTAATCTATATCGCGCCGTGGTATAGCGTTACCTTTGGCAAAACAGAAATTGGCTTTAGTTCCGTCACCCTGCAAAAGAGGTGGTGGATTTTGTCGAAGCGTGGATTCATTTCGATCGTCTCTACGATCTTTACAAAGATATATGCGTTGTTTCCGCCAACGAATGATCACATTACATGTATAGATTATATACGAATTTGCGCGTTCTAATAAGCTTCGTAAATTGTCGAACGTTCATGATCTATCTCGCGATCTGAAGGGCCACGGTCCAGTACAGAACCAAATTATTATTAAAATAATTACGACATATAGAAAACCAGTGATAACATCATTGATATTTAAAAAAGAATTCATCTTTGCAACAAACATGAAACATTCCCGGCGTCACTTTTCTGCATCCGCCGCGAGAACGTTTGTCCAAGGAGCTGTGTGGGGAGGAAGGACTCTCTCGCGCTTTAATTAATAAGCATTTTATTCGGGACGGCACTTCCCTGTAATAACAGTTTGACAGGAATCTAATTGAGTCCCGGCGCGCGCGGCGCGCCGGGGGTATACTCCCGATATAATCTACGGGTCCCATGAATTACGAGTACCAGCTCGGAGGCTCGCCCGCTCTCCTACGGCAAACAAGGCAACCCTTTGCGAGGGAGGCAGCGACGACCCGGCGGCGGGCATTAGCATCCTCGGCAAGAACGCGGCACCGCACCACCATCACGTCACTGCCGTCGACGTCTGCCGCCGTTCCTGCGCGGCATCTTAGACCGAGAGACAACCCCATGATTTTGTCTCCTCGGTATTCATGAACGGGGCTGGCGTAGGGCGGCAGAGAGCGTCGCTTCCTTTTCCTTCATGAATTTACAATTCGGTACAGCGTCGAGTCCGCGGTGAGATACCTGCTGATTTCGAGCGATCGAGAAAAGTATCGCTCGCACGCTAATTATTATAACGATTAGCTTCGTCAATGACTGGTAAAGAGGTGTAATTTGAAGCGTGAAATTATGCTGCTTTTTTAAATTAATTTATTTGAAATACTCCGAGAGAAGTGTTATCTCGAATCGTTCATTAGACATTAGGTATTGGAAATTTTTGACTCGTGTCCGTTGCACGCGCGGTACTTTATAGCTAGTTTCATTGCCTCGTTGTCGCGATATTGCGCTGTACGTCATCGCGATAGAGAAACGGGTCTCCCTGCGGGAGACAAGCCCATATAGCACGATTGATTTAAAATCACCATGGAGATTATAGCGAGCATGCTACTTGTACGCGGCAAAACACGCAGAGAGGACGGCGCGGAATTTATCATCGGAAATATAGGTAACAAAGCAGACAAAGCCGCCTGCAACCAGCATCGCGGCAATTAGTATATAGCATAATGGACCGCAAGCTGATCCGACAATGAAACACATATTATGCGGAATTAACGGCGTTCTTTTTTTTTTAAATATAATCCCGTATCAGAGTTGTGACTGAGAAAATGGAGAAATGAAAAACACTGTCCCACATTTTTCTTTTCTCGATATTTTATTGTTCTTATCGGGAGAAGCGAAATTAATAGAAATAAATAAAAAAGGAATTTCGTGATTCTGACTTCAAAGGCTGAAGATTCGAATTTCGCGACATGGTTTCACTTTCAATCACAATCTTACATAATGTATTTTATTTTTCGTGTAGATTTCAAGTTTTTACAGTTTATACGCGAGAAATGTATTTCAGTTTGAGCACTACCAAGATTTTTCGAATAGCTAAAGGGGAGGAAATCCCATTTCGAGAACTGATAAAAATGTTTCTTATATAGGATATCCTCAGAGAGATAAAGCGAATCTGATTTTGTAAACTGCTAAATTACTAAGCGTCCCTCTTTCGCGAATTTGGAGCACTCTCGTTCATTTAGCCCAAGTTGTACTTACGTGTGCGTGACACCTTTTCACAACCCCCTCACGTTCGCCGCAGAGACCGTCGCGTCCAGTCTGAGCCTCAGCGTCCCCGGTATAATCGCATC
Source organism: Temnothorax curvispinosus (assembly GCF_003070985.1). NCBI lineage: Eukaryota > Metazoa > Arthropoda > Insecta > Hymenoptera > Formicidae > Temnothorax > Temnothorax curvispinosus. The sequence goes on from NW_020212990.1 coordinate 175,942, forward strand.
AAACGACAAATCTGCAGCAACCGGAACATAAGGGCGCGAACTGCGGACGGAGAGTCGGGAAAGGGGGATCAACCGGTGCAGCGGGTGAGACGGCGTGACGAGGGGGGGAGGGGGCTGGGGAGTCGGGGAGATGATCGTAGGCAGTGTCACGTGCTGCTGTCACTAGCACGGATTATATTATATAGGAATGGCAGCGAATAGGTGTAGATATAAGCACCGAGCGGCAGTTAATAAATATGATAATGGCGGGCGGAATGAGAGAAAGAGGGGGATATGTGGGGTACGATATGGGATACCACTGTATAAGAGTGACCACCAGAAGCGGAGGCCTGTCATCGTCAGGACCTCTCGTCGTATGTCACACGACACGTAGGCGCGTGGACACACACATGTGCACACAACGCGCGCGCGCGCGCGCGCTGGTGTGGTAACACGTGGAGGATTGTTATTTCCGTGATTGCGTTTTCCTTCCGCGTGTTCCTCGGCAGCATCGAATCGGGGCGCGTTTCAAGGTGAATTTACTCTTCCTCGCTCGTTAGTTTCGTTTAAATTCTCTCGTCGCTGTTACACGTATAAATTTGTCCAACCGTTCCGCTCCAACCGCAGCGTCCGTTTGAGTTAATAATAATCGTCGCAACAATAATTCGCTCGGGCTCTCCGCTTCTCCGGCCTCTTGACCCGACGGTATAATTTGCATTCTAAGCGCGCGCCGGCGTTATTCCGGCTTTTCCGTGCGTTTACGCGTCGCCGCGACGCCGAGCGTCACGCCGCCCCCGCTCTTCTCTCTCCGCTCTCCGCGCCGCGCCGGAGCAATTAGTCACGGTGCATTTAATAAATCGCCAGCTCCCGCTTAGCCCTGGGAGGGTTAAGTTCTTGCCTCTCTTTCTCTCCCTTGCTCTCCCCCTTGGAAAATATCCAATAACGACCGGCTGACTCCGCTCGTCGTCGGCGGCCCCGCTCGGCTCCTCTCCGCTCCGGCGTACCTGCCGCCCGGCATTAAACCTTCACCTATTCGTCGAGGAGATCGGCTTACCTTAATAATTGTAGGTACACGTCGCGCTTCAAGGGGGTTAGGACGTTACCGGGCCAGCGCGCGGTCTCGTGCCCTCGGTCTCGTCTCAGGGCGCAGGGGGGTTCGCCCCTCGCGCAGGGGTGTTACCATGGCGCCTGTCCGACCGACGAAAAGCTCGTTGTCAAGGCGAAGTGATCGAAAGTCGCGAGAGATGTAATGAAACATTCTTAGCGCGACGAGGGCTCGTATTTTGATTGGTGAATGGCACTCCTCGTCCAGGTGAGAGCGCTCGTGAGGGAGCTGACACGATAAAGACTACTGCAGCCCTAGGGCGTCTTGGCGTAATGCATTTTTTTTACGGCACGATAATCGGTAGATAAATGTATGATTTTTGATAAGACAAACATAGAAAAAAAAGGCAATGCTGCTAGAAAATATTCTGATGAGCAAACCAATTATAATTTAATTATAATCCAATATTAAAATTATATTCTAAAGGAGAGGGAGGCTACAACAAAAGTATGAAGACAACAAGAGTGTAAAGAGTAACGAGAATTTTTGCAATATTAATAGAAATAGAAATATAGCACTTAATGATATCACAAATTATCAAGAACAAAATTCGTTGGTGTTTGAATAAGTATCGTTTTATTAATATCTCTCTTATTATTTACAAAACTTTATAATAATCTCTAGCTGATTTTCTCACCACGACACACTACTCACTATCGTCAATCCTATACTTTTTTTTTGTTTTGCGTAATCGTTATACTGTAATGCTCGATAATGCTCGTCCTCTAAATCGTTTATGTATAATGAACGTCGTCGCTCGATTTAGAAATTCGTTGTCGACTTGCGCGCGCGCGACACACCTTTCTTCGCACCGCACAACGTCGCTTATAACAAACGTGTATTTACAATGTAAGTGCCATTTACAATTTGAACGTGCGAAATCGTAAACTTGTTCTAAGATCTTCCCTGGCGAACGCGCGGGACGCTCGTTGAATTTCAAAAGTCACTTCGATTCGTCCCTCGCGTCCGCTCGCATTTTTCACCGTCCCATTTCGTTTCCTTTTCTACGAAAAGAAAAGCTTCGAGAGTTCTCTGTCTCTCTTTTGCGTTACTGATTCGTGGAGGTAAAAGTCGTCTCGATGAATCACACGGCATTCGCGAATCTTAACGGAAAAAAGAAAATATAGAAAAAAGACTTTACCACTCGTTTAATCCTCTACAAAGATTAAATCATTGATACTTGAAAAATATGAAAAAGTATATAAAAACATAACTTCTAAGTCAACTTGGAGCCGTAAAGGTTCAACTTATGGTATTGTTGCGCGAATGGAACAAAATTTTGCTCGACGGAAGAGTAAAATCGTTACGCAAGCGTCCAGATTGGCGAGGCTCCGGCATAACTGATAAAAATGTCATACATATATCACGCGGACGAAATAATACACGTCGACATGGCGATTTAGATATATATATATGAATATATTGTATTTGCGCGCGACAATGCAGCAAAATCTGTCGCGTAAATACGGGACGCGCGCGCGGCGCGCAGGGGATTCCGCCGAACGTTTGACAAACGTGCGCATTGTCTGGAAGCGACTTTTCCGAGCGACATTGTCGCTCGCGAGCTCGTGTGTCTCGGATGTCGCGCTGTCGGTGAAATCGAGTCACAATCACGCGACGCGGTGTACTATTTCGTAATTCGAATCGACGGGTTTCCAATCCATCGAGTGGACAACCGGGGGCCGGCGATAATTTCGCGAGCGAACAATCCGTTTCGCTTCCCCGTGCTCGATTGTAGCCCCGGAGCGGCCCGTGTTTTGTTTTCCCGGGCGCCGCGGCGCTTTACAATGTCGTTTATTTCGCGCGCGCACAGCGAAGCGCGTACCTCCGCAAATCACCGAAATTCGGATATACGAGCCTCCGCCGATCTGCAAAAAAAGCTGCACTTTTTT